>NW_009222650.1:51574-65532 GCF_000690835.1 Fulmarus glacialis
AAGGGCCTCTGGCACGCTGCAGCAGCGGAGGAAGGGGCGCGAGGCGCTGGAGGTCATATAGGAGCCCGTTCAGGGTCAAAGTCAAGAGGTAGAGGGGAATCGTTTTCTTACAGCTCTGACTTCAGGACTCCTTTGGGATGTTTTAGAAGATCACTCAAGTCATAATTTTAATTATGTTTCATGCAAAATGTTTTCACACTTGGCTTTAACAGCTCTCAACAGAGCCTGGCTTTCCAGGTAAGATAACCAAAGTACTATTAATTACTTTGTTTTAAGCAGGTAAAAATAATTTGCTACTATTTGTTATCTTTCCAGTCCACAGCATTCAAATGGAAATGTTTTAAATGTAGTTTAAATTGGTATGTTTCTGTTCTGTTGGCTCCAATTAAGGAGCAATATGAATTGGTTTTGTTTCTTCCCTGCCATAATCCTATAAAGATTTGGAAACGCATTTCCTAAGATCCTCCACTTTTCTAGCTACGCAATGGGGCTGTTGCACGCTCCTGCCTGCAGTGAAGCACGGTGAATTTAGTTGATGTGAAAGTTCATACAGCAATTCTGCTGTCTGCTGGGAATTGGCTCCCGCTGCGTGCTCCCCATTGCCTCCTCCGTGCAGAGCGGGGATGTCTGCTCCTGGCCTGGTCCCGGGGATGTCTGTCTGCTCCTGGCCTGGTCCCGGGGATGTCTGTCTGCTCCTGGCCTGGTCCCGGGGATGTCTGTCTGCTCCTGGCCTGGTCCCGGGGATGTCTGTCTGCTCCTGGCCTGGTCCCGGGGATGTCTGTCTGCTCCTGGCCTGGTCCCGGGGATGTCTGTCTGCTCCTGGCCTGGTCCCGGGGATGTCTGTCTGCTCCTGGCCTGGTCCCGGGGATGTCTGTCTGCTCCTGGCCTGGTCCCGGGGATGTCTGTCTGCTCCTGGCCTGGTCCCGGGGATGTCTGTCTGCTCCTGGCCTGGTCCCGGGGATGTCTGTCTGCTCCTGGCCTGGTCCCGGGGATGTCTGTCTGCTCCTGGCCTGATCCCCGGGATGTCTGTCTGCTCCTGGCCTGGTCCCCGGGATGTCTGTCTGCTCCCGGCCTGGTCCCGGGGATGTCTGTCTGCTCCCCGGCCTGGTCCAGGGGATGTCTGTCTGCTCCTGGCCTGGTCCCTCCTACTTGTCTGCTTTGCAGATAAAAACTTCAGGGTCAAGTGAAGTTTGAAAGTATCTGCAACACTGGGATCAAAGAATAAACAGCAGAAAGTCTTATCAAGTAGGAGATAGGAGATAGATGCAGCCAAACATGCTCAAGATTGATGTTCTTCAGCCGCACAATACTCTGTTGATTTTAGCTTTTATTTAGGAGGGTAAAACTAATCCTTTTCTATTGCAATCTTATTACCTGACTCAAATCTCAATCCTACAGTTATCTTTCTGGCAAAAACATGATGATTTCTCAGGCTGTAAACAGTATGTGTCTGGCTCCGTTCTTTGACTCAAAGTCAAATTTTCTTTTAATGGCTCAGATGGGAAAATTAATATTAACAACCACCTCTGAATTTGTCTCTGAAGGCACCTACCTTTTGCAAAGTAATCAAAGGTGTGGCTGATAAAAATTATATTTTAGTCCAGTCCTGGGGAGGCTGAAAGCAACGTCTGCCACCGCAGGTAGTTCAGATCAAGATTTAGATTTAGATCATCATTTACATTTAGATCCAGCTTAACAAAAGGAGTTTATTGATGCTGACAGAGTTATCAGCATAAACAGTTCAGAGGCAGAGAAATAAATCACATGCTTTTTGTTTGTTTACAGAGAACTATCACTTTCATTGTTAAATATTCATAAATGATGAATGTCATCTCTCGCCATTGCAGAGGGGGAACACGTATCACATATCCCATTTGTGGCCTATTTTTAGAGCTCGTAAGAATTAATACAGGTACATATCTTTATAGCATTCTTCAGAGGATTGAATTTCCTCTGACACTCAGTTTTACCCTTACCGTACACGTCTCCCATCAGAGGCCATTTTATTTTGGTAATATTCCTCGGTGCCGTGTTTTGCCCGGGAATGGCCCCTGAGATCCCCGCGATGGTGGGCTGTCGGCGGGGGAGAAGAGCTGTGGGGCGCACGGTTGCTTGCAGCAGAGTGCTTGGAAACCACAAGAAACACAAAAGCGCTCCCTGTCTCCAAGTGGAAAAATGCTATAGAAGCATTGTAAGAAACCCATAACTTTCCACATTATTTTATACTATACTGTAAATTTTTATGGCAAGCAATACCGGCTCTGCTGAAGTCAGCAGGTGCTTTGCCCTCGAGTGGGGCATTTCAGCTGCAGAGTCCAATACCACTCTTATCTGCAGAGCTGGAGCTTAACTGGGGCGTTCACCATTCACTGTCTTAAAAATGGAAAGTGTATGTTTTGTGCTACATTCTGTAGGATTTTTCCTTACTTGTCTTTACAAGGGCAGATTAAATTTGCAGTCCACAGGGCAATGTTAGAGAAGTGTAACAGTTACACTGTGCCATTAGGCAAAACTTCCAACCACATATAGATGTATTTCTCTCCTCTTGTGCTAGAGGAGTGTGGCTTTGAAGTCAGTGCATGAACTAGAGTTCATTATTTATCTAGTACACTATATGAAAACGTGCCCAACTTTCAAATAAGCAATTCATTCTTCTTTTCTTTTCCTAAAGAGGTAAGTGCCATGTGCAATGGTGCATAATGACTTTGCAGAAGAATCTTTACATCATTTGGTGCGTTTTAGGGTGATCGGTATGATAAGCATTCCATTCTTTCTGGGATTCATTGCGGGAAAGCCTGCTTCACTGAAATTAATGGGTGTTATTCTACTCGAAATGAAGCCAGAATTTTCTAGCTTTGTACTGTAGTGCAAGCATCTGTCTAATACAATCACTTTCTCAACATTTTCTAAGCTTAGAATTTCTTCACCCCTATCAAGAAAAAAGTTCAACAGCAGATGGGTCTCAATCTAGTACATCTGCAGAATGACAAAGCAAACATATATTTTATGTACTCAAACCCTAACAAACTATCTTAGGCTCTAAGAATGTCATGTCGTTGCCACTTTGACCTGAACTGATTTCTATCATTATGCCATTATCTCACCCAAGAACTGCTTTTATTATTCTTCCTATTGGATACTTTCTCTGTTCTCACCAACACTGCATCATAAAAAAACTGATGAATTAAAACCATATGCCCCTGATAGCAGCTACTACTTGAAAGCCTTATAAGCTAAAAGGGACTTTTGTTTAAAGAAAAACCTACTTCAAATCCCAGTGTGCCCTGGGGAACTGGCAAGGTCATACTCTTGCTTCCTATTAAATCATTCTGGGAACTTCAAAGCAATCGTCATTAAAAGAACCCATTATATTGGATATTTGTAATTGTTACTTATGGCCCTGGCACTGCTCTACGATATTTTGCCAGTCCCCTGGGTTCAAGGCTCACTTCAAGTGTAGTCATATCATTCACTTCACTAGCTATGCAGTCTGAGTTTGCTTAGGGGCTGCATGATAGACAGGGTAAATATCCATTTCTAAAAGGGATAATAATAAGAAAGCCCTAAAGGTAAAATGTAGCCCTGGTTAGAATATGAGGAATTTAGAAGTAGAAGCATGTAAAGTGACAGACGTGTGAACGCCCTTTAGGTAGAAATACACCTGCAGCATTTGCCCAGCCCTGCTCTGAACAATACATTTGCATGCATATGCAAAAACATAATTATTCTGATAATTTGAAGTAATCATTTAGTTATTAATTGCATTCTGATCGCAACAGAGGTGAACCGGGTGAATCCAGGTTATCAAGTGCATATAAAGCAGCACTGAAGGGCAAGATTGCTTAGGCTATTTGTCTGATTGTTCTCTCTTGGCATTAATCACTTATTCAAGATTTCTAGGCATTGGTGTTCACCTTATGATCTCCCTCTGAGGTAGGAGCTTATGAACATTATCACCACTTTGCAGATTGGAAGCAAAGACATCTGATGGCATTCGGTGATGTAACTAGATAGATTGGTTGGACACCGGCCTTCCAGCCACCTTGTTCACGTTAGTAGAGTTGAGCCAGCAGAGAATCTGGCCTTGTCTTCCTAAATTAGTGTGTGTGCATGTGGGTGAGGATGTTTTGTTTTTTTCTTTTGCAGCATTTGACATCTTTGTGACAGCTCGTTAGACTTCTAACCTTAAGCACTACATGATGTGTCTATGCTAAGGAAAAATTTGTCCATGTGGCCCAACCTGACTTGTGATGATTTCATCCAGCTTTGGGATTTTCTTCATCACTTCCCATTCCATCAGATAAACTCTGCAGTAAATCCCATGCATGTGGGTCTTCCTAGCAGCAATGGGTGAATTACAACTGTGGGATACTTTAAAAAGCCACTACCACCAAGTTGCTTTTGCTTTCCAAGTAAAGGTGGGATCGTTCTGCATGTTCTCCATAGTCAAATGTGTATAGTCAAATGCGGTCAGACGAGTTCTTCTGGGCTTGCAGCAGGAGATGTGCTCGGTGTGGACTTCCCAGCAGATTCTGTCATGTTCTGTAGGCTCAGCGTAGCTCACGGGGTGGGCACAGCCTGCGTTTTGGAGGTGGCATACAGAAACAAGCCTCTTGGAGGACATACAGCGCAATACAGGAATGTATCTTTGGCAAATAGTTGGAGTGGTTTTAAAAAATTTCTCTGGAGTGTTGACCAGAATGTCACATTATTGGCCAAGTCTGAGCCCAAGAGAGTCAGCTGAACGGTTGCCCTCCCAGCTGCTAGGCTGAGACAGCGCTGCCAAAGCCAGCGCTGGCAATGCTGTTCCTGCCTGTTTACACAGTGACAACAGGTCGCAGTGGGATGATGAGCTTGTTTTTTCTCTCTTTGCATTGCACAGATCAGTAGAGCCTCTGCAGCAAATCAGGTTCTGCAAATGTAATTGCATTTTGTTGCAAAATTTCTAAATGCATGGAAGGAGAAAATGAGACAGTCATATTGTGAAAATTGTGAAGAAAATATCTGAATATGTGAATATCTGAATATATATTTATAATTTTTAAAGCCAGGCAAATTATTTGTTCTACATTTTTCCAATGAACCTAGTTGTTCGGTGTTTTTTCCAGTTAAAATCTGCAGGACTTTTTTATTATTCATATTCACCTGTCAGCTGTCCTTAATTAGTTTGAAGAGTTTGGCTTCAGAAACCTTACTCCAGGATTTTTTTGTGAGCTGTTTGCTTTATATATGTATTTGCAAGACTTTCATCTTCCTGACTACACAGATGTTTTTTTCCTCCCTGCTAGCAGGAATCTCCCAGATAACGCATTCTGGATGAAATAGCGGGAACTCCTCCTCGGCGCGCAGTGCGGGCAGCCCTGCTCCTCCCTGGAGAGGAGCACAGACATGGCTGAGGGGGCAGTTTTTCAGGCTGCAGTTTGCAAGCATCTTTCAGCACTATCCTGTGAATGCTTCAGCCAATCTAATGAATCTCAGCAAAGCCAAAACAAATATCATATGGCACTGGAAAGTCTTTGATACCAAACTCATCTTTCAAGGAACATCTGAAGGAAATACTCAGATTACCTTTGGAAGATTTTTACAGCTATTCCTAATACCTGGTGCATTTTATTATTTTGGTGGTAATCGCCTGGCAACCTACAGCACTTCAGTTTAAATGAATAAAACTCAAGAAGAGATTAGCATTAAAAAAATCTCTGCGTTCTTAAAAAAGGCAAAACGCCAAACCGGAGCAGCTCCTCCGGGGAGTGCCCATCAGAGCGGAGTGAGAGGAGAACGTTGTCCTCTCCCCAGGGCTGGAGTCGACTCACACTGCGAAGGCAGACATCAGTTCAGCATGTAAGTAGATTTTAAAGTTATCTCCCCAGAAGGACTGCGGATGAATGTGAGGAAGCGGGCCATCAGCAGTAAGAAAGGAGAGGCTGTGGTGGGGGAGAGCTGCTGGAAGTAAGGGCTGGCTTAGCTGTGCTCCAGGCAAGCTGCAGCTTTTAAAATTACTTTTTCTTCCTGCATCAGATCTTTTTTTTTCCATAGTGAAGCAACACAGTTGTGAATGCCTCCCTCCTCCCCAAGAGAAGGGTTTTGCTATAAAAGCTCCAACATAGAGAGTAAGATGTGCCATCTCTGTGCCATCACGTGCATAGGGACAGAGCAAGGATGGGACAGACACACGGCAGACGCGGGCGGCTCTGCCAAAGGCCATTGGAACAAAGCTACAGTTTAGACAAGTATGGCCGTAATTAAACTCCAGCAGTTACTTTAATTGAACTGAAGGCCAAAATGCAATTGTGGCAATTGCAATTCCCTTACACGCTAGTGCCTCTGCAAAACTGATCGAGCTGGCCCTGATCACAGGTGGTGATCTCTCAGACTTGCAGAGGGCTTCTGGCAGGTATCTGCGACGGGAAAGCGGTCGCAGCGTAGCGGTGGGGGAACTTGGGGAATTGGCAGCACTCCAGCCGGCTGGACGATGGCTTTGGCAGCCCTGCAGACAGCGGTGGCACTTCCTTCCAGGAAGGTGTCTATTCATTAGCAAAGTAAATTAAGTAAGTACAGTCTCTGTGAAGAGCTGATGGCTTTTTAAATTGAACAGAGATACACAAACTTTATTTGGTTCCTTCAGGAATGACCCTGCAAGCCCAGACTGAGGTTTTGGAAGAACCAATACTATGTGCATGGAGGTTTTGGTCTGGTGTTACCTAAACCTATTGGAGAAAGAATGAGTGACGGATGAAGAGGATGACTAAGCCTTCCACAGCGTTCAGCTTTTCTTGTGACTTTTCTCCAGAGGGGAATAACCTAATCCTGTGAGTTGCACTAGTTCTAGGAGAATGAATCAGAAACCTCGATGAAGCAGCCTCAGACCTCTTGCAAACCCAGCTTTGGAGCAGATCTGCGCTGGGGCAGGTCATCCCTGCCATAACCGGGATGCCGGTCACGCTCGGGCTGGTGCTCACCTGACATGGTCTCGTGGTCCTCACCACCGCAGCACCTAACTGAACTTGTCACACAGAGGTACGGAGAAGCTCCTTTACATTACAAGCAACGACTGTCAATGGTGCAAATGTGTCCGGACTCGCATAATCCACCCGAAAAGGTGGTGGTTGCTAAGCGACGCGGCCCCGTTCTCTTTTTATGCCGTTTTAGTTCCTTCTCAGCTTTATGTTCCATGTCTGGGGCTGCTTAATTTGATCCTATTTGCAGTCACAATTTAGGGTCTTGTGCCTTGGATACCAATTCACACAGAATATACCAATCGCCACACTTCAAAATCACATTTGGTTCTGGAGCTGGTGAAACTGAAATGGAAACCTGGGTTTTTTCCTGCCGGAGAGGCGTTCCCAAGCTCGTGCTGTACCATCCGAATGCCGTTATCTCCCCCCACATGCCCTCCATCCTGCTGCAGTGCTCTTTGATGGCATTTAATAAATTAATTATGCTGTTGACAGATTCCAGCTTTTCTAGAAAATTAACCAGCCGCAGGCCTCTCTCCCTCACTCCATGTGTTCTTGCTGCTGTTGTAACATGCAGAACATCCTTCTCCAAAATCTGAACCCACATTTCCCAAGTATTGGTTAGGTGAAACTACTGATGGGGCAGAGCGGGATGGGAGGGGTGAGGCAATTGCAAAAGGGGGGATATGAATCAGTAGGATTAACAATGTACGATACCCAACCGAATGGGAGAAAAGCTATTTTTTATAAAGACAAACATTTGCATCTCTCACAAAGAGATTGTGACAGGGTGGGGGTTCCAGGTGTCTTGAGTTTCTTCTGGTCGACCCTCCATCAGAGAAGATCCTTGCATGGTCTAGTGTTTGTCTGGAAATACAGTTATTGCCCTTATGCCTATGAGGATTCTGTGGTGACATCACTCTCAATACTGGACAAAAATAAGAAAGGAAAGCACTTTACAAGAGCAAAGCAGAGGGATGAAACCTTATTAAGGTATTTGAAACATATATGAAAAAAAAGGTAAGAAAAAGACAAACTTAAAATGTAACCCACATTCATTCTGGTTTTGATTTTCTAGCATTTCATGGAGATTACAAGCAGCCTATTAGTAATACATGCCATAATACAGTGTGTTACAACAGTAGCAAAAGGAGTATGAGTGATGACTGTATAAATCTATACAATTCTATTACGTAATTGTTTTTCTATTAATTTCCAAAGTGTGTTTACTCTCTGTAAGCAGCCCTTGCCTCTCGTTATGGCCTTCTGTATAATGTGTTTCCAGCTCTCCCTCCACTGCGTTCTTTACTAACTGCTAAGGACAATCAATCCAGTTATCCCATGTGGGGAATCTAGAGGGCCATGCCCATCAGAAGTGATGCAGGGATGACTAGAGAAGTTTATTTGGGTTGTTCATTCCTCAGTCAGTGCTTCAACACAAGTATTGTTCATCTTGGAGGTCAAATTGTACTCACTGCTGTATTTTTGTTGACTCAGGTTTGATAAAACTGCACAAAGAGAAAGAAGCAGTTCCTACAGCATTTCTCACCTGAGCAGGACGGCGTGTCAAGCAGGCGGAGCCTGAGCGTGTGGGTGGGTGACGTGTGCCCAGGGAGGTGCGATGCCGCGGGACGCTGAGCTGTCGCCCCTGCCAGGGCGGTGCTGGGGCGCGGGCGGCAGCGTCTGCTGCAGCAGGAAACCACAGACCGTCCCCTCTGAACTTGTCACCAGGCTGCCATCAGGCCACATAGATAAATTAGTAATCAGGAAACAGAAACAATCTCTTCAGCGACTTCTCCCTCCCTGTTGTCATTTGTGATCTGCTGACAAACCTCTCGGGCGACTGGAACACCACTGCTATGTATGGTTGTCCTCGGCGCTGAGGCGCTAATTGTTGCTGCTTTACTGAGAGTGACAAGGAAATATGACAGCTAAAGATGATATAATTTATGAGAAGAGAAGGCTGTAAAGCAATTATGGAAGAACACACTTTTTACTCATGTTATATTTGTAATTTAATATATTCGTATTCTATTATTAAAACATGAGGTTCTGTGTGCTAATCTGCATAAAAGTCATGCAGTTCAGGCGGCAGCTCAGAGACAAGCAACTACCCACTGACACCTGCGATAAAATGAAATATTTTTTATACATCCATAGGCATATACATCCATAGCATCCATATGCTAGATAAGTTGCCAATACACTACGGTAGGGAGCACAACAGGAGAGATGTGAAAACGCGATATAACAATCTATTTACATTTAGATACTAAATTTAAAATTATATTATCTTCTCCCAGCTTCATGCCATTTGTCAGGTTTTGGGCAAGCATGTAGAATCATTTAGGACTGTTGCTTTCATTTCTTTGTCATATATATTCCCCAATTTTAAGGCAACAGAGCATGTGGATAGCTCTGTCATTTGGGTACAGAGACAGAGGAGGAGCCACATGCATCCATTTCCCTTTTAGATGGACTAGAAGCAGGATTTAATAACCAGCCTCCGCTTTGCCTGGCATGAATGTTACAGGTTTCTAAGCAAGAATTAAGAAAATGAAAAAGAGGAGGTAAGCATAATCTGCCACAGTGACTGCAAAGGAAAGCAGAGCAGAAGTTCCAGACTCGTAGCCATCACGATGTCAGTTCTTGCTCGTGCTGGAAATACTAAGATCATGTTTCATACATTTGATAGCTTGAGATGCCTGTGGGCTGTAATAAAATTCATCTTTTGCACTGTAAATCTTTTCTCTTTAAGCATGGAAGAGGTTACAAATGTGCATAAAATGGAAGCGAAAGTGATTAAATCTCTGAGCAAGCATTGACAGATCTGCCTTGCTTTTGGATGCTGTGAGAGCTTCTTTCTTTGTGGCCCGTGCTCAAGATAATGAAAACCAGTCAAGTGATAAAACTTATATATCCAAAGAGATTTTTGCTTCTGCGTAGTTGTTTTTAATATGCTGCTGGTACAGAGATGCAGTTATTTCAAATCCTGTTACTCACTTCTGGCGGGGGACGGGTGTAGACTATCACTGTCCCCCACCGCCTGACGGGCGGGTCAGATAATAGCTGAAAAGGAAAGGGTTTTAATTAATTGTTGTGCTTTAAAGAAATGTTGTTTATTTTCCGTGTGCAGATATACAGGTTGTCTTCATGTCCGTAACTTAAAATGAGTATGAGCGCATGCTGGGCTGTGCTGCTGTAGGCTGTGTGCCGGTGTCTTGAAGTAGATGCTTGCAAGGGAGGAGGGTGGGATCCATTCCTGGAGAATGGGAAAAAGTACAGTACGTAGCTGAGGACAACTCATCGCTCATGTGGAAGTGTTGGCTGTCAGTATCTTGTACGCAGTCACATCCTTAAAAATAACGCCATTCTATGAAGTGTCTGGGGTTTGTGATGACCAAGGTGCCTTCTGTATGCTTCCGTCAGTCCAGCTGCCAGGAAATCGAACGCCCGTCCTGTCTGAGCTCGGCTTGGAAGGCATTGCTCCTGCCTTCTTGGTTTTTCAAAGTTCCTCATTACTTTCAAATTGAGAGTAAGTGCAATGCTCATAAAACCAGAAGACTAACAGCACAACGGAGATGTGATAGTTGCACCTTCCTTCTATCCAGTACCGTGTGTTAGCAGTAGTGTGATACGACACTTCCATCACCCTGTGCATCCCTGCAACAGAACCACCTAACCTTTTTGAAATGTGACAGCCTAGCGGGGGTTCCACCATTTTTTGTGGACAAAACAATTTTCATTTCAAGCAAAGTTAAGGCAAAACTATAACGGGAGCTGAAGAATCCTGTGCTGTGCTCTGCTTGACAAGTGCATGGGATGTCGTTATCTAGGCTGGACTTGAGCCTGGAGATTGTTTCCAGTACAGTGGTCCTGTCTGTATATATGAAATTGTATTTTTCAGATATTCCTCATACTAATTTCTTCTTCTATAAACATTGTTGCTATTCACCACTAATTAGCAGAAAAGGGCGCTTGTCACTAATTGCAATATGTAGCCTCTTTTTAAATAGAAAGGTCCCCTTTTTTTCAAACAAGTTATGCAATGCCAATGCTTCAAGAGCACATTTATTTGCCAATATGCACGCTGTCAATATCCAGCATGTTTCCTTTCTACATGGTATTCTGTATTTAAAAATAGCTAGCAGCCCGCATTTATCCCACGGTTTGTTTGCTTGTTCCTTTGCGCTGACCTCAGGAAAGGGGGATGCAGTTGGTCTGTGTATCTGTACAGAAGGTACAGTCCAGCATTTCAGATTCTGCATACCACAGCTATTGGCTCGCCTCCAATACGTCTAAGTCAATGGCCAGCTGAAGTTGACATAATTATATGTATATTAATTAACATGTATATGTTATTTGCAAGAGGACAATCTGTTTTCACTGTTGGAAAGCCGTCATCTATTGACACTAACAGCAACAGAGCGTATGAGATCTCTATCTGTTTTCCATTTAAAGAACAGGGAATGCTCATGTATCCTGCATTAAAGCATGGTGAATTCTGGTAATGCTGATGTTTCATTAGCATTCCCCATTTTCATGTAAATTAATTTCTTTGAGGAAAATCAAATCCGTACCTCGTGCTAATTGCCAATGATAATGATGAGCTGAGACTCAATAGAGATTCATTATCGAGGTAGACTGTCTCTCTCCTGAAGTCTTCAGCTCAAGAGTCGGGTGCTTCTGGGAGTTACACATCAGCTGAGCTCCAGGTTCCTGGAGTTGGTGCAGGAGCAGAGCTGTGAGGTGCACCAGCTACATAACAAGAGACATGATCTCCTCTGGCCTAACAGCCTTTAGAACCAGGGAAGATTGTCTTTCCTCTCCTAAAATAACCATGAAGCTTTTATTGATTATTTTATTTAAATTATGGATGATGCTTTTGTCAACTACATTATTCTTGTGAAGCAGAGCACTGCCAAAGATAACTTTACTGTCTCAGGCTCAGATGCGTGGAGCCATCTTTTCACAGAGAGGTTACGGAAGGACACGCTATCAACAACATTTCTTGGCTGAATTCATTTGGCACTGGTGGTTCACTGTCGTATTGAAAATGAGAAATGAGCTACTGTGGTTGAATTTGTGAGAAAACTCATCAAGCACAATACCAGGTTTGCGGTGAAAGCTAGAGTAAAACCCCTGTAAGCAGTAGAGGGGTTGACATGATATGAACCAGCACTGGAGAGTATCAAAGTCTCCTTCTCTGTCATAGGAGCTCTGCTGCTATTTGAAATTGGAGCATGTAATGGATAAAGCTGAAGTATATCACAAAATAATACATGTAATTACTTTGCAACCTGTTTCATGATGATATTTTTTCTCCAGCTGCATTTTACCTCTTCAGCATTTAATAGCATACCACAGTTTATTGAATATTTGCAGTCTAGCCTTGAAGGATAATGAGTTTTATCCTGCCATGTGTTGAACACCTTCATGTCCAAGAGAAGTTAATGGGAACTGAAGATGATCAGCATTTTGTAGGATCAGTGCTTGATTGAACAGACAGCTCTGACTCTTTTATGGAACATGGTGAAACAGCTGAATTAGGGTTTCAGAATAATGCTGCAAAGCACTGGAGTTACACAGGAGGTTCTTAAATGACAGTCTTGAAAATACCTAGAGGTAAAATTGTTTCTTTGTCTTTGTCAGTAAAAAAGATAGTGAACACCATGAAAAATATTTACATTCGACTGCACTCTCATGCATTATACTCTCAAAATATTCTGAATTGTTGGTGGAGAGCCTGTCCTTACTTAAGTAAGTGTTTCTGAAAAGCAGGCCACCTGAAAAATTAATAGTGGTCTCTAATTAATAATGCTTTCTGGCTGTTGGACACGCCTGTGGGTAGCAGGCGAGGTGCGTTAGGTCTCCGAGGCGGGGGATGCTCCGGAGGCTGGCGGAGCTCCTCTCCCACCCAGGGCAGGGCCGTGGCAGAGGCAAAAAGAGCAGAAGGTTTTCAGGAATCTCGGATAACCAGCCTTATCCCTTTCTCTTACTTACCTTCCAATGTATATTTTATTGGGGGATACATTGAGGCTCAGGTTTGTTTATATATCCAGTTTTTTCTGTGCATGGTTGATTATGATTTACGTTAATGTATATAGTTGAATCCAAGTTACTTAAAAAAACACAAATGCTGAATAAGAATAGTTGATAGTAACAGCAATGCCTGGTAATTTTAACCTTTTGAGAATATCCATTAGCTTAAACTGGTCTCGCGGTAACTCGGTTAGAATATTGGATTTTAATCTTTACTGCAAGAGCATAGATACTTCATACGCTTGCTCTTTCTTTTTTTTTTTTAAGTGAATACAGGGGAAAGGCCTCTTCTGTATTCATTGGAACACAGTTCAATATAAAATCTCATAAGCCCAGTACAAATAGTTACATCCTAGTTACAGAATTTGCATATAAATAGTGATGTTTTTGTTAACATGCCTGATGGAGAACATGTTATCAGTTGATATGTCCCTAATCTGTCAGTGGTGCCGAAGTATTGCAGAATATTTTGCTTTGTATTCAGCTGCAAATATTTTCAATTTTTACTGACAGAAGTGTGTAGCATCGCTCACAAAGTAGCTACTGGCTGGTTTTATTTATTTCTGCTTGCAAACAGATTTAATTTGAAGGTCATAATTAGGAAAGCTGGTACCTTGATCCCCGCATTGAAAAATTCTCAGAAGTCATAAAACTTGAATAAGAATCACTATCCATGAGAAAAAACAAGTTTAGCCCAGGAGATTTAAGAAGTTGGAGAGAATGTCGCTGTTTTATAAAAAAAGAAATCTTAATGGGATCTAGTTACGGTGCCTCAGCAGTGAAGTCATACAGGCTGCAAGAGTATAACAAAATCAATCGGCGGTAATTTTGTTATAGTAATAGCTAGAGCTGGCGACGCCGCTTCGGCTGATCTAACAGCCGCCTGCCTGGAGTCGTGTCCGAAAGCACGCGCGGCCCAGAGGGCAGGTGCTCGCGGGGATGCGGGAGCCGCGGCGCATC
>NW_009222651.1:0-380 GCF_000690835.1 Fulmarus glacialis
GCCAGCAGAGCCACAGCAAAGTAGGAGAGAGGTAGGAGGGCTCGCAGGGGCGATTTGGGAAGACTCAGCCCATACGCCAGCTCGGGGCAGGCAGCAAGCAACTTGCACCGCATGTCCGGGCTCCTCCGCGCTGCCCACAGCGGTGCACAGGACCCTCACTGGACTGCCCAGCTCCATGCCCTGCCCACCGCCTGCACTTCCCATCGCCAGGGAGCATGTGGTCGGCTCGCCCGGCCCCGGCTGAAGTTCACCCCACCGTGGTTACACATTGCTCACCCTGGCAGGGTGGTTTTAACAGAGTGCGGAGGAAGAGGGTTGTTTCACTCCCCTGGCAGAGCGGCAGCATGAAGCAGGCGAACCTCCCCGAGGAGAACGGCTTC
>NW_009222651.1:608-4783 GCF_000690835.1 Fulmarus glacialis
CGAAACTGCCAACAGCTCCTGGAGAAGATGGACCCCGAGTGCTGCTAAACACCTGGCAAGGGGCTCGAAACCTCAGATCAGCTTCACCTGATATGTCGGGGGGATTGGGTTGCTTGACTGGTTATATGCACTCAGCTGGATGCGTTCAGCTGCCTTCCCCTCCCATCCCGTGCCATGCTCTGCCCCGGAGGTCTCCCCCAGCACGGCCGCCTCTGCTCACCTCCATCTCTGACCTTCGCCTCTCCTCTTCCCCACACTTAGATCCTGATCCAGTTGCTGATCTTCCTGATACACCTCGTCAGCTCCATATTCTGTGGCCACCTGGGCAAGGTCGAGCTGGCCTCCGTCACGCTGGCCATCGCTGTAAGCATTCCCGGGGGCTGCCTGGTGCCAGGCACCAGCTCCCACCCGCTGATGCTGGGATGGGATACGGGAACGGAGGCGGACAAGGACAGAGGAGATTTCAGACTCCCACTTTTCCTTTCAGCCCCTCTCCCTACCTAAAAGTCTTAAATGCTCATATGCTTTTTTTTTTTTAAATCTCCTGTTTCCAGGTTATAAACGTTACTGCCATCTCTGTAGGTTATGGTTTGTCTTCGGCATGTGACACCTTGATATCGCAGGTGGGTAAGAGATGCTGGCACTTGTCCTGGAGACACGGGGTTTTCCGGCATCGGCTGATACCGCCCCAGCGCTGCATTGCACCCCGGCTGCACCTGCGACCTGGGAACCAGCTTGTCCCCCGTAACAGGGAGCTTCGTGCTCCCCTTGAAATACCAAATCCTTCCTGGGCGGTCTCCGGGGCGGTCAGGGCTGCTCCATGCTCTGTGGAGTCCCGGTCCCCCCAGCACCAGTGTGCTGCCAGAGCTCACCGTCCTCTCGCCTTGCAGACCTATGGCAGCAAGAACCTGCTGCGCGTGGGGGTGATCCTGCAGCGTGCCACCCTCATCCTCCTCCTCTGTTGCTTCCCCTGCTGCGCCATCCTCATCAACATCGAGCAGCTCCTGCTCCTCATCCGCCAGGACCCCGAGGTCTCCAGGTCGGGTGGTCCCGTGGCCCAGACACCACTGCCTCGTCCCTCCCTGGCATGGAGGGGCTGGGGGGATGGTGGCCATGGCCCCTTGCTGACCGTACCTCTCCTGTCCTCCCAGGTTAACCCAGCGCTACGTGATGGCGTTTGTCCCTGCTCTCCCGGTGAGTCCCTGTGGGCACCCTGGCTGCTGGCCACGCACGGGGACCGGCCATCCTGCTCCTGTTTTCCACGCAGCAGCAGCACAGCCCCTGCTCAGCGCTGGCCTCATCTCATCACCAATTTCCTTTTCAGGCAGTTTTTCTGTACAACCTGGAGACGAGATATCTGCAGAACCAGGTGGGTCCTGCAGCCCTGGCGCCCATGGAGGGTCAGCCCCTCGGGGCTCCCCTCGACCACGCACCCAGGGTTTTTGTGCTCGCTGTTCCCGGTGGCGAGGCAGCGTTTATCCCCACCACCGCCCGGGTGCCCCGGAGCAGCTCTGACCTTGGAGATCACCCCATCCCACAGCCAGCTGTATCCATCTGCCTGAGGGACCTCCCTCCACACTTCCCCATGTCAGGGATTTACCTCCAACACACTCATTTTCCAAGCAGGCGACATCATCAGAAGTTTATTTTTTGGCTGGGGAAGCTGCTGAGCGCGGGGCTGGTGGGGACCTTCACACCTCTCTCCCCAAGTTTTTGTGAAGGTGCCGTAGCCCCCGTCTCCTCCTCTTTGCAGATGATCATGTGGCCTCTGGTGCTGAGCGGGATCGTCGGCAACGTCGTCAACGTGATCGCAAACTGCATCTTCCTCTACGTGCTCCATTTGGGCATCGTGTGAGTAGCGCCCGCGTCCCATGGAGGGGAAAACGCAACACCTGGCACCGGCAAGGGACTTTTCGGGGACGTCAGCACCACCAGGCGCGGCCGAACATCCGGCACTCGCGGGGACACGGCGGGATGTTACGCTCTGGCACCCCGAGCCGGGGAGGCGTGAGCGGGATGCTGACGACCTTTCTCATTTCCTTTCCAGGGGCTCTGCCTGGGCCAACACGGTTGCTCAGTATTCACAAACCATTTTCTTGTTCCTGTATATTATAGGCAAGAAACTCCACGTGAAGACCTGGGGAGGTAAGGGCATCTCCCTCCGGGTCCCGCTTTACATAAGTGTTCATGAATCTTCCACCACTTCTATCAAGTGAATTCTGTTAGTCCTGATGGTGAAACATTAACCTCAGCCCGGTACGCCCCAGGAACGTGGTGCTGCTTCGGTGGCAGCACGTCATGCGCGAGCGTTGGCAGAGCACCGTGCCGGGCAGTAAACATTAATTCTGGAGAAATGAAACTTTCTGCTGAGGCTTTGTAGGGTTCAGCCCCAAAGCCGGATGAGCACAGACGTAGGCATGAGGTTGTCCTTAGACACTTTGCTCCGGGAGGGATGAGCTGAGGGTTGCACCGCTCTGTGGCCCAGAGGATGGCATCAGCAGAGCTTGTACACGCACGCTTTGCTGCTGGAGGTCCCATGGAGCTGAGGAGCATGCAAAATGACACCTCCAGCTGCCTTGGGTGCTCTCGAGGATGTAACGCGTGGCCAGCCTGGTCATCCATCAGGTGACGTTTCTCCTCTCTGCAGGCTGGTCCAGCGAGTGCCTGCTGGAGTGGGACAGCTTCACCTCCCTGGCCATCCCCAGCATGCTCATGATGTGCATCGAGTGGTGGACCTACGAAATCGGGAGCTTCTTGATAGGTCAGCGGAGAGGGGGAATTGTGACCCAGAGCAGCATCCATGGCAGTCGCGGGGGCTGAGAGCGGCTCTGCGCCGGGCGCCTGAACCCAGCGCTGACCCTCCTCTCTCCCCCAGGCCTGCTGAGCGTCATAGAGCTCTCCGCCCAGTCCATCATCTACGAGGTGTCCGTTGTCGCTTTCATGGTAAGGGCTGGGGGTTATTCTTTCTGACCAGGGATCCCGAGGGACGGTCCAGTACAGACACCCGGCAAAAATCAGCTCCAGCAAATCTTGGTCTTCCCCCTCTGTGCTTAAGCCTCTCCCTCCTCCTGCCTATCCCTCCTCTGGAGATGTTTTAAATTAAATCCTGAACTCCGTCTCCCTCTCTGCCGGGTGGTTATTCCGCTGTTGCTGCGATGGCCCCATTACCCGGACGCACATGCGAGCCTCAGCCCTGTGGTTACAGATCCCCTTGGGGCTCGGCACGGCTGCCAGCGTGCAGGTGGGGAACGCGCTGGGCGCCGGCGACATCGAGACGGCCAAGAGATCCTCCTCCACCAGCCTGTTCTGCACAGGTCAGGCCGCCCGCACGCCGGGAAGCCTTTGCCGGGGCTCCTTCCAGGCACAGCAGGAGCAGGGAGCATTTGCAGTTCTCTGCCCGCGGCACACACCCGTGTCCCCTGCTCTCTCCCTCCGGCTGCTCCTGAGCTCCCCGTCACGGCCGGGCCAGGCTCAGCGCTTTGCTCTGTTTTTCAGCGGGGTTTTGCATAGCCATGGGGGCCATTTTAGCCGCCACGAAGGATGTGCTGGGATACATCTTCACCAGCGACAAGTGAGTAGCCCCGGCTCCCGGCCCCGGTGTGCAGAGGTTGGTTCACAAAAGCGATCGTTGGCTCTTCTCTGTCCCCAGGGAGATTGTTGACTTGGTGGCCTGGGTCATGCCTGTCTATGTTGTCTTCCACTTGTTTGAAGCCATGTGTGTAAGTCCCTGGGGATGCCGCTGCTTTCGGTAGGGGACCTCGGTGCTGGGTGCCAGCTTCGCAGGTCGGTCGGTCGGGGGTCCCTCAGGCTGCGGAGGACCCCGCAGAGCTCCTGGGCCACCCCGTAGAAAACACCACGTGCATAAAGAGGTGCTGACCCACAGGACCAGGCAGGGAGACTGAAATAACCGGGCAGAGGCGGGGAGCGGTTTCATCACCAGGCTGGTTCACCAGCAGCAGAGCCCCGAATTCGGCCAAGGCGGTGCTCCGGGCGCTGGCCCCAGCCCCTCTCCCTGTCCCCGGCAGGGCGCCTGCAGCGGGGTGCTCAGAGGCATAGGCAAGCAGAAATTTGGTGCCATCCTCAACGCCGTGAGCTACTACGGTGTGGGCCTGCCCCTGGGAGCCGTGCTGCTCTTCGTCGTCAGGATTGGCGTCATAGGTACCGACCCCCCGGCA
>NW_009222651.1:4998-5656 GCF_000690835.1 Fulmarus glacialis
GACACCCATGGCCACCCCATCCCCGTGTCCCTGCTGACCTCGGTGACATCCCCTGTCTTGACTCGCTGTCCTGAGATGCCGTCTCAGTTGGGTTTGCTCCGGCTGCGGCACCCGGCTGATGCCGGCATGCCCTCCGCAGGCCTGTGGCTCAGCCGCTGCACCTGCTTCATTGCCTACATCTCCCGCATGGACTGGAGGAAGGCGGCCGAGGAGGTAACCTGCGCGCCCACAGCATCGCGCCCTGCCCACGGGAAGGTCCTCAGTGCCTCGGCTGGGATTGCAGCAGGATGAGACAGCGTCACAGGCTCGATCCCATGGGCCAGCGCGGCCCAAGGCTGTCCTCCAGTGCCCCCAGCAAAACCCAGTGCTCCCATGACCACGGCCACATCCCTGTATTCAGCTCTCTCCCACACGTGCACTCAATGGCCTCAAGGTTTCCTCTGCACCTTGTGGCACCCTTGGTTGGGGAAATGAAGCACAAAGCAGACGGGGTGACCGAGGCTACCTCAGCCCTGCAGCCCTGAGCATCACCTTGTGCCCCACCAGCTCCGGGGTTTCCACCAGCCAGCATCTCTCATTTCGGGCATCTTTCAGCTACACAGTGCCATTGCCAGCCGGGCGAACCCCGCGAGAGGACACACGTTGGCTTTGCTCAGTG
>NW_009222651.1:5848-6284 GCF_000690835.1 Fulmarus glacialis
GGTACGGCCGGGAGCTGGGCACTGTGTGTGGCGGTGGGTTTGGGTGCAGGAAAGGTCCCCAAGGATTCACATAAGCCAGGAACAAGCCCACGAAATGGGGGTGCAGCGCAGTGCTGGTGATACCCTCAGTTACTGGGAAAACAGTAATTACAAAGGTGGGCTCGGGAGGGTGACGGAGGTGGGCAGGGGGACGACCTGGAAGTGTGGGGCACCCTGGGCGGTTCTCACCTTGCAGACACCAGGTCCCACCAAAGGTCTGTCGAGGGCTGGAGATCTCCACGCTCTGGGCTGCTCATAACATGCTTTCAGACCTCAGACAAAACCCTCCCAAGAAACCCCGCAATCCCCCCAAAAAGCCCTCAGCAACGCTGCCCCGTTCTTGCAGCGGGAGTGGACACACAGAACGGCGTCGTGCTCACGGGCATCACCCGGATGG
>NW_009222651.1:6794-18663 GCF_000690835.1 Fulmarus glacialis
ACCGCTGCTCCGGGCTGCCCGACGCACACCGAGCGTGCGGGTAACCCCTGTCCAGCCTGCGCTGCCGGCCATCACCCGCCGACTGGAGCCGAGCACAGCCCAGCTCACACTGCTGCTCCGTGACAAATGCCAAATAAAGAATAAACCCAGCTGGACTCGGGCTGGCTCCTTTGGGTGGAGGCTGAGGGCAGGGCTCGGGCCGGAGCAGGGGAACATCCGACACTGGGGGCTGCAGCCCCTGTGGGAGCCCGGGGCACGTGGCTCTTGCCTTGCCCCAGGTGGCCTTCACAGTAAAACAAAGGTTTTATTCAGCGAGGCTCAAGGTCAGCTTTTCAGTTAGTTTGGAGGTAAAAGACTGCCAGCAAACCAATAAAAAACCGAAATTCAATTACAGATGTGATGGCTGGCTGCTCAGCCACTCTGGCCAAGGACTTCCCCAGACCTGGGACTCTGGTCACAGCAATGCCCCTGCCATTGCCCCAGCAGCCCCAAATGCAGCGCACCAGCAGTGCGACGGTCCCTGCCGCTCCTGGAGTCCTTGGGGCAGAGCGTGGCCACAGCTCAAAAAGCCTTTGCTGTCACCTCAGGTAGCCTTTGCACACCTCGGATGGCTAAAGGTGGTTTCCCCTGCAATGAGACGTCACCCGTTCAGTCGTGAGTCCTTTCAAGGATGGGATGCTGCAGGTTCTTAGAGGTTCTTTCCCTCTGCTCTGGGGACAACCAGCCTGGACTGTCCCCATCAGTAAAACCCACATTTTGTTATGCTTATTGCTGGTATGAGACAGCTTTCTACGGGGATCACGCAAGATGTTACGTAGATAACAAGCTCAGTAACAACTGGCTTTGTTTTGATACCCTTGTGACAAACAATTGCCCTGTTCCCAAGAGCTTTTAGATGGGCTCCTGCTTGCAAAGCAGGGCAGATGCTGCCTCCGTCCACCTGCTGCCACTCACTGCTGGGGCATGACCAACGGTGTCGGTGCGAATCAATTCCTGTGTTCCAGCAGGAGCCGGAGCCTCCAGCTCAGAGCTTCTCTGCTTTAGGTGCGTTTCATTTGCTTCTACCTCTTCAGTGCTTCGGCTGCCTTGGAAGAAAAGAAATTGCAGCAAAAAGCCGTTCAGCGCTAGGACTGCAGGGAGTGAGTGGTGGGTTACAGGTCCGGTGTGCTGCTGGCTGCTGATCACCCCCCTGGCCCGGGGGACACCACCTGGGGAGGCACAGAAACAAGGCTGAGTCCCGCAGGGAGGGAGCAGAGCCCGAGGCAACGGGGCGATGGAGGCTGAGACCAGGTGGGGCTCAGGGGACAGAGCTGGGAACACGCACTCATGCGGACAGCAGAGAGCCAAAGCTCACCTTTGCCACCGCCGCTGCCACAATCCCCAGCAGGGCCAAGATGACCAGTCCCACTCAGCCCTTATTAAACCGCTTCAGGAGGAAGAACTTGGCCCAATCCACCTTCTTCTGGCTGCCAGGTGGGTACTGGAGTTTGGTCACAACCTCCATCTTCAGGTCCTCGATCAAGCAGGAGCGGCGGTGGGAGAAGGTCTGAAAGGTGTGCTTGCCATGGTAGGCGCCCATCCCGCTGTTACTTGAGGGACACAACCCAGGCAGGTCACGCCATGCACGGTGACAGCTGCGTTTCTTAAATTCTGTTTGGCAGCCCCCAGGGCACAGGGAGAGCTTGGTCACGGTGCTTCTCACACCTCGAGCAGCTGCTCTGCTCCCCAAGGGTGGAGAAGCAAAGAGCAGCTTTAATAACTACCCAGAAATAAGTGAGGACCTGCTCACTGCCTTGAACTGGTGCTCAGGCTGGTTGTGTGCACCCACCCTTGAAATGTTAACAGCACCAGCCCTCTCCTCCCCAGGGCCAGTCCTGCTTCTCCCACAAATTTACAGCAGGGTCGGGGGCAGGAGGAACAGGGACTATTATTTCAAGCAGTGGGACATAAAGAGGGTATTCAGCAACTTGCCATCAGAAACACCCAAGACCTCAGCCCTCCACCCACAGCCAGGTTGTCTCAGCCACAAAGCCATGAGCCTGACAGTGACCGTGGAAACTCAACCAGCCGCTTGGCCACAGGCAACTTCATCCCATGGCACTGGAGAACCGGAGCTGTGGAGAGATGTGTCAGAGGGTTTTCCTCTCCCACTGGCACCAACACTGCTCCGACCACTAAAGAGCCTTTTTGCAAAAGAATCCACCAGTCAAAATAATATTAATGGGAAAATGCAGCTGAAAGTTCCTGAATTATCCTGTGCTGCGGGGATACACTGGGTTGGGGTGACCCCACACACTCACCCCACAGGAGCTGTACCCTGTGGTCACCGCGGGAGCAGCCGAGATGACAGCACTGCTGACCCAGAGACACGGTCACATCCTCTACACCAGCATGGAGCAGCACCAGCCCGAGTTGAAGGCAGCTCTCGCCCGTCCAACAATCTGCTGCATCCTCTCCATGGCTGCTCAGCGCTGCGGGGAGAGAGCAGCAAGACCCACGATGGGGCCACCGAGGGCTGCTCAGGCTTGGGAACACCCAACATGGGGCCACCACCAAGAGATGTCCCACCCGGAGCAAGGCTGGGAGATGTTCTCCTCCTGCTCCCGAGGTGACTGCTCAGGGCTCCCACCCCGCAATGCCCCGTCCTACCTGCGCAGGGTCTGCCGACGGAGGGCACCTCTCAAGGCAACCCAGCATCTCTGGGGATGGCTGATAGATCCTGTTCTGCGGGTGCTTTCTCCTAGCTCGGGATACTCTTAAACCCACCAGCCACCCTTCCCTCCGCTCACAGGGATGCTCCTGAGGAGCCAAAACATGGAGATGACCGTGGTCTCGGTGGGCAGCCAGCTGGAAGCAGTGCTGCGTGCCCGGAGCCAGCCTGCACCAGTCTTCCCCATAACTGCGAGGCCCTCGCGTGGCATTGCAGAAACATGAGGAAAGGTTGCAGAGGTTTCATCCTGCTTCCCGCGAGCAGTCTTTCACTTTTTAGTCAGGACAAGAGATCTGCCTGCAGTTCCTGCCTAACCAAAGGAGACACTGAGGTTCCTTTGCAATCTTTAAAATCCGCCCTTCCCTGCCCGCCACCGCGTGCCGCAGTCCCGATCCTGACCAAGAAAGCAGATGACTCATTAAAAAACGAAGAAAAAAAGAAAGTTACCTTCAGAGAAGCTTCTCTCTCTAGCAGTCTCCCGCAGCGAGTGCAAGCAGGCTCAAGCCCTTCCCCTGACATGGTTCGGGAGCAATCTCTCCTCCCACAAGAGGACAGCTGGCCCGGGCTCAGGGCTCTCGCTAGATACAAGATGCCCTTTACCCAGATATATCCTCACGCTGTGAATATGCAAGCCTTGGATCGCCACGTTCAGCCGGGGCAGTGACTCAGCCGCCCGTGCGGGATTGCGAGAGACCACGTGGCTTTGCCCACGTTGGGTGCACGAGGCGGGGGGAGCGCTTTCACGTGCCGCAGCAGCCGTCGGGAGCCAGCGAACGCAGCCCGCGCTATCGTCCGGATCTGAACAAACCCCCAACAGACAACACCTGCCTGTGGGAGGCAATTAGGGGATGGATTAGCACAGGACAGGAGGAGAAACAGTCCAGCTCCTCCGCAGCTCCCAGCACCGCCTCGCCCCACGCCCTGCCAGCCTCCGGGCACTTCTTTGGCAGCCTGCCTGCGCTCCCCTGCCAGAGCTCCAGGGGATCTTTCCCCACGAGCGGGGAGGTGATCGCACTGGGGGCAGAGGCACCTCGCAACACACGTGTGACATTCAGCCAAACCACAGCCAGAGATGGGAGCAACAGAAGATGGGCAGGATTCCTCAGGAGACTGCAGCGACTTACCACGCTCGGTTTATTATTTAAATTCTCAGTGTTTATTTAGTACTTGCAAAATTAAAAGGCTTAGCACATGGATTTTCACCAGACATGAAGAAATCCTACCTATTGCACAGTAAATGTAATTTTCCACCCTATATTAATTGCATTTAATAATAATTTTTAAATTTTCCTTATTTAAACATCAGTATTTCTAAGATCCTTTCAACCTTACATTTCTCCAGCATCCTCTCCCCAAGCTATAACAAGCCCCATATTATCTCCCAGCACAAGATTATAGCAGACCCAGAAGCTAACACAAAGGAGTACACACTCAAGAACTTTCTAGGGAATTTGTTTTCCCTTAATGGGTTTGTACTGGTTTTGGCTGGAATGGAGTTAATTTTCGTTACAGTCACTAAATTTCTTCATAGTAGGATGGTGCTGTGTTTTGGATTTGTGACCAAAACAGTGTTGGTAACACACCCATGGTTTAGCTGTCGCTGAACAGTGCTTGCAGCGTCAAGGTCTCTCTTTCTCGCCGCCCTGCCAGTGAGCAGGCTGGAGTCGGCAAGAAGTGGGGAGGGGACAGGGCTGGGAGAGTTGACCCCAACTGACCAAAGGGATATTCCAGACCATATGACATTGTGCTCAGCAATAAAAGCTGGGGGGGAAAGAAGTGGGGGGGAGGACACTGGGAGTTATGGTGTCTGTCTTCCCAAGTCACCGTTACATGTGATGAAGCCCTGCTTTCCTGGGGATGGCTGAACATCTGCCTGCCGATGGGAAGTGGTGAATTAATTCCTTAATTTGCTTGCTTGCACATTCAGCTTTCACTTTACCTATTAAACTTTATCTCAACCTACAAGCTTTCTCACTTTTACCCTTCCGATTTTCTTCCTCATCCTACTGGGGGAGTGAGTGAGCGGCTGTGTAGGGCTTGGGTACCCACCTGGGCTAACCCACAACAGGGTACTTTGTGATTCCCACTTTTCTAAACAGGTCTGGAAGTTCTTTTGTATGAGCATAAGACACTCTTATCAGCAAAATATAGGCAGTGCAGGTATCATCTTTGTAATTTTCTAACTGCCAAATAATTGTTACAGGCACACAATGAAACCCAGAGCCCCAAAAAGGGTGTCAGCCTGCATCACCTGACCAGCTGTGGACGATTCTAGCTTGTAGGGATCCATGAATATTTCACCTCAATTAAAGTGGGAACCTCACTAGATTTATTCATAACCATCACTATTGGTAAAAAGCATCAGCCAGCCCAGCCTGTCTCAGACTCGTCACCAAGAGAGTGGTTGTTCAGAGCACAACAGAAGACAGACCATCCCAAAAACTGCAGGGAAAACACTGTCAACCCAATCACAGCTGAAATTTAAGCTCCTGTTTGTCACTGAAGGAAGGTTAAGTAGTTTGGTGCAAGGCACAGTGTGTGTGTCCCTGGAAGCAGTGCTCTGCACGGCATGGGGTGCAGGTAGGGACTTGTATTTCTCACTCTGCATCCTCCTTTTGAAAGCTTGTACCCACTGGTCCCATGTTTCAGCATGGCTTTTTAGTAAACAGGAGTCCAAGCCTTCTCTTGGTTAGTGCCTCTCTAAGGCTACTCTGTGTGCTCGACAGCTCACTGAAATAACCCAGTACAAAAGAAAAAAATTACTTCTCGGCTTAAGGAAACAGACACAAAGCGAGCACTCAAGAGTATGACTTGCACATGGCGCCTTCTCCTCTCTTCAGTAGTTAACCACCTGTGAAAGTAAAACACAACACCAGTGTCCTGTGAAGGATTTGCTGAAACAAAACCAACTCCCTTGCTAGAACAGCCTGAAGCAAAGCCCCTGCAGTCAGGGTGACTTCCCCAGGGTCCAGCTCTCCTGCCTCCTGCCCCCTCAGCATGCACTGACTGCTGGTTATCTTGGACGCTGTACGAGCTCTGAGCGCTGCCAGGGAAAGCATTGCTCTCTGGCTCCAGGGGGAACCTTCTGCAAGCCCCGCATTCACTACTCTAACAAGGCTTTGCCTAATCTCAAATCAGGTCTACACACAGGAGAAGAAAAAGGCTCCTACCTCACTGTGACAGCCACAGCAGTGCTCTGAAGCCTGCTCCTCCTTACCACACACTGAGCCAGCCCAGCCTCTGAACAGCCAGCACAATCAAGAGAGCTTTTCTCTTCAGCAGAGACTGGTGATTCTGAGAAAACCCAAATTATTTCAAGATGCCGTGAGTTTCCCCCTCTTCGCTGAGAAGGCATTCACCTAGACAGGGCCTGCCTCCCTGGCTGGTGCTTCAAGGCCTGAGCCAGTCGTTGGCTCTTACACCTCCTCCTAGACTCAGATATGCAGGCGGGTTATTTCCCCCCGCTTGTTGGGCTCCTGCAGGTCTCCTTGCAGCAGAAACAACACAGAAGAGACTGAAGGGCAGAGTCCTAATCCACCCTGCCATCTCCTCTCCTCTCCCCTCGGTGGCTGCTCCCTTAAGCCTACTAAACCTCCAGGACGCACAGCTGAGCTTTGCAAGGAGCAGTCAGTGCAGGCCCACATAGTGCCTGGTCCGCCAGCCACAGAGAACCACCAGCGATCACACTTGGAGTGATGCCTCCACCTCAGGAGGCATCTCGAGTCCTCCAGCCAGCACCAGCAGGCTTCTTGCCTCCTGCAGAGAGGGGAGGACATCCCACCTTTCCACACTACCCAGCTGGAAACAGGGGAGGAAATGGAAATAACTGAGCTAAGGTCAGATGGGGGCTGCAACTGAGCGAGGAACGAGAGCTCATTGTAGCCCTAGGCTTTAGGACACAGCCTCCCTTCCCCAAGGCCCTGCGGCACAAAATCACAGCTGGCTGGGCTAGGCTGCGGAGCAGCTCACAACGCCGCTGAAGAAAGCCCGGGAATCAAAATCACTCTAAAGAGGACCTGTCCAAAACATAACAATCTCTGCCTCTGGAGGGAGCTTCTCATGGGTGTCACCGACCAAGGCAGAGCAACAAATAGTACAGCAGCCTAGGAGATTTCTCTGAGGACAGTTCTATTCTAGATAGCACTTGCAAGAGTGAGCAGATCTTGATAATTTCAGGTGGGACCGATATCATAAGTCTCAAGACAGAAAAAACAGGCTCTAAGAAAGGACTGCAGTTGCAAAGAGGGAACTTGCAGAAGATCAGATGAATTGCACATGCACTCAGTAGACGGCAAAGAGCCAAAGCTCACCTTTATCAGCACCGCTGCCACAATCCCCAGCAGGGCCAAGATGACCAGTCCAATCTGGCCCTTGTTAAACCGCTTCAGGAGGAAGAACTTGGCCCAATCCACCTTCTTCTGGCTGCCAGGTGGGTACCGGAGTTTGTTCGCACCTTCCATCTTCAGGTCCTTGATCAAGCAGGAGCGGCGGTGGGAGAAGGTCTCAAAGGTGTGCTTGCCATGGTAGGCGCCCACCCCGCTGTTACCTGAGGGACACAACCCAGGCAGGTCACACCACAGGCTCAGCCAGTCAAACCTTTGGCCACTTGAGGCCACCAGCAGGGCAAGAAGCAGCACAGGAAAATTCCAGTTGCTTGCCAGCTGCAGCGCATGTTACCTACCCTGCATTGGCCTTGCTGCAGTTTAAAAGCACAACTTCTCCTCTATATTTCTTCAGAGAGGACAACTGTTCCTTCCTTTCTGCAGCACTTCTCAGTCTTTAAGATGTCCATCTGTACTCCATCCCTCTTCTTCCCCACCCCGATTTCACTACATATTCTCCAGTACTTCGCTGTATCCCTGCGTGCGCTGTTCCCTGTGCCCCTGAGCTGTCTCCAGCTCTTCCCTGGATTTAGCTCCCTCTCAAAGCACCATGCCAAGGCTCTGAGATCCGACCAGTGCTGTGTGAGAAGGGTTTCCTGAGGGGCCCTGCAGGGTACACCTTTGTTTTCTAATTCCAGGGCAGCACGTGCCTTTCGCAGCGGCAGAACACTGCTGGTTCACAGTCAGATTGGGAGGACTGTAACACCAGAACCCTCTTTGGCAAAGCTCCTGTGGGCTGTTCCGTAACCTGTTCCAGTTCTCCCCAAGCTGAAATCCTACCCTTCCTCCTGCAATTACTGCCAATCGCTCCGATCGCAGCTAATGTTTTTAACGCACCTTTCACATCAGTCTGCACTAAATGCTTCAATCTTCCCAAAAACACACCTAAAGGTTTTTCTCTTTTGGCCCCTTTCCTAATGTACTCCCAGAATTTATTATTGAAATCTGCCATACAGAGACCCTTCGGCCGTAACAGGCGCAGGGGTACTTGGACACAAACCAACTGCTGCTGTTCTCTGGGTCACACCGAGCATCAAGTCACAACACTTAAGGAGCTCCAGTAACTTACCAACACCACCAAAGGGTAAGGTTGAGAGGAAAAAATGCATGATAACGTCATTTCCAGTGACACCCCCACTGGAGGTTTCTGAGATGACTCTTTTGATTAACTGACAAAAGAAAAAAAACAAAAACAAACAGAACATTACAAATGCCCAGAAGAGACCAGACCATGTAACCGAGCAGGACTGCGAGGGGAGCTATGAGCCAACAGGCCACCGTGTTAATTCCCTCTGCCTGACAACTGACAAGCCCTCTCCATGCAACGTTAACCCAAAGAACGTGGGAAAGTTCAGAGGAGGGATGTGAAAGCTGGAAATCTGGGAGCTTGCCTCCCTAGCAATATATTAAAAGTAACTAAATTAATCATGAAAGACTACAAGGCACCAAAGAGAAAACGCAGCCTTTCATGCTTCTATTTCACAGTCATGCAAACGCAAAGCACTTCAGCAGGGGACTGGGAGCCTCCAGCTACTCTGGGGACACTCGTGGTCCCCCGTGAGGCAAACACTGCAATTCACAAGCAAAGAGGAGCTGACACAGGCCCTGTGGGGAGTTGGGACTGGGACTGGACACGTTCAGTACGAACTGCCTCCGTGGGGGAGCATGGCCCAGACCCACCTTCTTGTTGTTTGAGAAGACATACAGGGCAAGGGGCTTCTCCCGATGGTTGATGAACTCAATGGCTTCGTCCACGCTCCTCACAGTCAGAATGGGGAGGACTGGTCCAAAGATTTCCTCCTCCATCACCTTTGACTCCGGAGAAACATCAGTGAGGACAGTTGGTGCTGAGGCAGACAGGACAGCAGGAGATGGTGTGAGCAGGAGAGAGGACGTGGCCAATCACAGGATCTCGTCCTGGGCACTGCCAGCGTGCAACACACACCAAGCAAGCACAGACACACACAGAGCTCCCAAAAGACACCCACTACCAGCAAAAGGTCCCACCCTCCACCTCCCCAACACCTGCCAGAAGCACCTATGAAGCAGGAGGCCTCATCAGTCTCTCCCCCGTAAGCGATCTTCTGCCCTTCCAGCAGGCCCAGGATCCTCTTGAAGTGACGCCTGTTGATGATCCTTTCATAATCTGGAGATGACTTCACATCTTCCCCATAGAATTCCTGCCAAAGGGCACAGCAGAACCAAAGCGCTCGACAAACCTTCACAACAGCCACAGCTCCAGGGCTGCAGCTACAAAACTCAGACCTGGGCTGTAACGGGGACAACTCCCACAGCACGAGGAACTCCACGCTCACCTGCAGAGTCGCCTTAATGTTCTCCACCACCTTGCTCTGGATGGACGGGTCGCAGAGGACGTAGTCCGGGGCGATGCAGGTTTGCCCACAGTTCATGTACTTCCCCCACGTTATCCGCCTACGGGAGAAAGAGAGATGGTTTCTCTACGGTCAGTCCCTTCCAGCCCCAACAGCCTGACCGACAACACCTGAGCGACACCCGCAGCCTGGGGACAATGGCCCACCGAGGGCTTGCAACAGCCTGACCTGCAGGCGACAGCCAGGTCACAGTCCTTGTCGATGTAGCAGGGGCTCTTCCCGCCCAGCTCCAGGGTGACGGGCGTCAGGTGCTTGGCAGCTGCTGCCATCACGATTTTGCCCACAGCGGAGTTGCCAGTATAAAGGATGTGATCAAATCTCTGCTTCAGCAGCTCTGTTGTCTCAGGTACTCCTCCAGTGACCACGGGGTACAGCTCCTGCAGGGCAAACAAGAGCCTTACAGTTACCTAGATTTAAAGCAAATATATCAAGGGAGCAGCTCTGCATGGGGCAGACTCACTTGTGAGCTACGTTAGGATCTGGACAAAGGATAGCGAGAACAGAGACAAGCTCTGCTCCTTCCCCTGAAATGAAGTTTCACTTGCCGTTTTGTGCCACATGAACTGAAAGAAATGGAGGTTGAGTCCAGGGTTGAGTCAGGCTGTGGACCTACTCCCACACATTAAGACCAACGGCACATACGACTGCCGGGCTCTCCCGAGGACTGTCTCCTTCCTCAGCTCTCATCCCTTGCCTAGAGAAAGCACTAACTCCCTGGAGGAAACCGCAGAGTAGGGCCCTGCTGTCAGAGCAACAGCCTCAGCGACACAGCACAACACGTGTCAGAACTGCCAGACAAATGGAGGAGAAACAACACCTCCCGCTAAGAGTGTGGTTCAGCCGGACGTGAAAACCCGGGATGTACTGCCACTGAGCAAATGGCGCCCAATTCTCGGGAAGAGCCAGGCACAGCCAACACCCAGCGCAAATTTGTGCTTACCTAGAGGCAACCCCAGCACAGTGTCCAAGAGAGCAATTATTGCAGCAGGAAGTACGTACACACCTCTTTACACGGTCATGAATGTCAAAAAGGCTGTCATGTTGCAGCAATGTTATGTAGGCACATGAGGTTACACAAACACAGGAAGAATGTGTCAACATGTCTCTGTACTTTAAGAGTAATTCAACCCTTCCTGTATCTCCTGCTTACACTCCTTTGGTGAGAGTGAGTAACTGATTTGACTCTAACCTGCAGGAGCCCTTCGAAAGCATGACAGATACTTCCTCAAGACAATCACGTCAGGCATGGGACCACACTCACCCGGTCAATGTACTGGGGAAGGAGATCAGCCACCAGCTGAGCCACGTTCTCGCTCATCTCCGACGGCTTCACCACCACCGCATTGCCTACAAGACAAACCCAGCACGGCCACTGAGCCCTCGTGCTCCTCTCCCGCCTCCCACAGCACCTGCCCACGGCCCCACGAAGGACAGGGGCTGCGGCGGGTCCCCACCTGCTGCAATGGCCCCGATCAAAGGCTGCATGACCAGGACGAAGGGGTAGTTCCAGGCCCCGATGATCAGCACCACCCCCAGCGGCTCGCGACAGATGTAGGCCTCGTCCCGCATCGTCAGCAGGTTCTTCTCCACAGGCTGAGGGGCAGCCCACGATGGCAGCTTGTCCATGGCCAGGGCCAGCTCCCTCAGCACGGTCAGGATCTCATGGCTGTACGCATTGACCCCACTCTGCAATGACAGAGAGCTTGGGGAGGGGATGGCAAAGGCACCCGCTGCGGCAGCCCAGCCAAGCAAGGTAAATTCTGCTGGCTCAAAGTGTCTGCCAGGGCAGTTACTGGTAGTGCTGCCCCCAAGGATCCCTGACAGAAGACAGTCAGTCTGGATGCGTGGGGCTCAACGTGCAGCAGAAGCCGAAACCTGACAGCCAGGACCTGCCTTTGCAGTCCTGCCTCAGACTAGCTCCTTCTTAGAAATGGTGGCAGCAGACCTTGGCAGGCCACAGTGAGAACTAGGACCATGGCGAACATCAGCAAAAGCCATCCAGCACAGTAAAGGCAGCCCTTGGCCTCCCCACTTTCCCTTCCAGGCTGACCACTGCCCATGCACAGCAGAAGGGAGAAACCCCCCGACCCAGACCTTGTGCAGATCCGCCTTGATGGCTGCCAGGATGTCCTTCTCTTTCTCCCGCACCATCCGCTCCACGGCCTTCAGCTGCTGCATCCTGAACTCCAGCGAGCGGCACCGGCCCGAGTTGAAGGCGGCTCTCGCCCGTCCAACGATCTGCTGCATCTTCTCCATGGCTGCTCAGCGCTGCGGGGAGAGGGCAGCAAGACCCAGCTCACGACGGGGCCTCCCTCTCACAGATGGAAGCTGAGTTTTCCCACAAGCACTGGACACACTCCCACCTCCCCAGCTCGAGGGCCAAT
>NW_009222652.1:0-15909 GCF_000690835.1 Fulmarus glacialis
TTAGGGATTCTAAGCAATTTAATGTCTGGTCTGCACTGTGGGGACTAAGCACCTAGAAGTTAGATGCTCAGCTTTGCTATCCCTGCTCTTCCTTAAGTTCCTAATTGGATCCAGTTTTTTGTTTTGCTCTTCTTTCTTGCTATTTCAAATGCACAATGTTTATTCAATCACTGTTTAATTCAGAATGCATCAAATACGATTTTCACAAGGAAGTCTCACGCTCTGAAGGAGAAATTGGAGGGTTGTCTTGGTATGTGTGAACCACACTGACTACTGCTACAGACAGCCATTAGCTATCTCTAAATCTAACAAGAGAAGAAAATTTAGGGTAAGACATTTATAGGAAGCACTGCATTTCCTTTGCCTAAGAGATTTTGATAATTAAAAATTTTCAGTGGATTTATGGTTTTGGAGCAACTCGTTGTGTTACATTGGTTTTGAGTTGATTCATCTTTGTGCACTGTGGGAGAAAAGCGGTAGATTTTAAAAATGAAAAACCCAATTAACATGCTTTGTTAAGGGCAAAACAGGTAAATGAAGACAAAATAATAATATTAATAATGAGACCTCTTTTCAAAGCAGATAAATAGCTCCCAGAATTATTTTAAAGTTGCATTATCTAGTATAGACTGTTACACTTCTTTAAAAAGAAATACATCTGTTAGCTTCTGAGACACTATAAAAAAGTCATTTAGAAATGATGAGGACACATTCCAGCAACAACTAGGTACAGACCTACAAATATCCAACTGTTCAAGGTCTCATTTACTTCAGTAGATAATCTGGACAGGAGAAGTTAGTAAACCCAAATACACTCAGAGTATTTAATTTTAAGGGGATTATTCAAGTACAGTGTATTTAAATGACATGGTGAAATAGGTAAAATACACTGGGAAATAAAATGTAGAAACCAGAAAAAATCATGGCTATAAGAGCACTGGATGTGCTGCATATTAAAGAAAACCATAATGAATTAATTATGTGAAAAGTTCCTCAGAAGTCATTTATACAACATGTAGAAGACGACAGCAAGGAAAGGAAGAAGGGTAACAGAGAATTATTGAAGTGATACTGGATGAAGATAAGAGTTGTCCAGGGAAAATGACTGTGCATTAATTCCTTTGCAAATTACTTTAAACTCTTGTCTCCCCTACAGTTCCATCCTAGCTCTTAAGGTTATTTTAAGCACGAACCTACATATTTTGAAAGGGACAGAAGAGAACACTAGAAGGGAGAGAAGATGAAAGAGACAACCATTGAGGGGAAAATAATGGGACCCTTTGTTTCCTGCAAACTAAGCAAGTGACACCATCTAAGCAGTATAGAGAAATACAAGCAATTGCTGTCATCTTTGGTATGTTCTGCTGCTGCCTTCTTGAGAAGTTTGTAAATGAATAAAATAGCTAGGGGCACCTGAACTAGGTTATATTAGAATATTAAACTCGATTAAATGAACTATGTATGAAAATAACTTTAGGGCACAGAGTCACTGTCAGCTCTAAATTACTCTCCCACAAACTTAAACCAACATTTACACTGAAAGAAAAAGTGAAAGCTATGCAAATGTGCATGAAAATATCAGCTGGAAACACATCCAGAATTACATTAATTATAAACTACCTATATTAAGTTAAGAAAATGGATTAACTTGGTTTAAGGAACTTCTGTTAACTTTGAATAGTGCAAAATTCTCGACCAGTTCTTGACTGACGTAAAATTCAGTAGATTTGATTTTTTCATATGTGGGCAGATTTGCAGTTCCTAAATTTGCTTTGAACTTTGCACTTGAATGAACTAAAAATGAAGTTTACTCCTTTTAAATGTAAATAACAGTAGGAGGGTGGGCCAGCGCAGCCTCATACTAACTCTTATGTGGAGCAGATTGGGAAACGATAGCCTATTGCACAGTAATGGTTGTAAACTGTGAATCTTTATTAGGGGAAGAAGAAAATACAAGACTAGCAGGGGGACCCACAGTGTAAGGAGGTCAGAGAATAAATTTACATTTCAGCCACACACCCGCTGATAAGGCTGTAAAATCCATGCTGTGGGAATGACTCCTTTTCAGTTTCGGCATTATATAAGGGACATGGGGAACCTACACTCATCCACCACCATCAGCCTTCCAGGGCTGGCAGAAATTCATTGTAATTTTCTTCTCCAAGGTAGCAGCTCCTCACTTGCATTTATTCTGGTGGCTGACAACAAACACACATCTTCTGATATGCTGTTAACTGTGAAGAATCTGTTGAAAGTGAGGTCGTTTTGCAAGCTTTTGTGAAAAGCAGTTGGAAGAGGTCTGAGTTATTGAAAAAGTAATTATAGGATTGCTTCTAATTAGATTACACAATTCTCTAGGGAAACACAAAGATGTTGTGGTTTGACATTTTGGCCCCACACACTGCCATGCAACCACGTTTAGCAAAAAGAAAATTTCGCCAGAGTGAATAATACATATCTCAGGAAGAAAGTGTGTTAGTGAGAGAAATGTGGATTAGACTTCAGTAAAGTCAGATTTTTAATTGGAAGATGTGACTCAGATTACTTCAAAGCCCCATAAAAGAGGCTTATTATTTAATTTAAAAATGAGTGTTGAAATAGTAGGGGTTTATTTTCTAATGAAATTATTTTAATGAAAAAATGGCTATATTTTTTAGCTTTTCGTTATTGTTGGTATAGTGTTCTTTAGCTGATACTAACTCTTTTGATATCCCTAATTCATTTGTGTGGATTGCAGTGTATTTAATGAGAAATGCAGTGCTGATCATTTTGGTTTTCATCTCCTTTTGTTATAGTCAACAAATGAGGCAGATGTTTTCAATGATCAATCAGTGCCAATTTGTAGAATTATTTTGGCTGTTTCTGCAACTTGAATTCTTGATTTTATCCAGAAATAATCCCACAGAAAACAGAAGTAGAATATAAGTATTTCTAAAGTGTCTGTTTCTTTTGAACATAACTGCTTCCCTTGAATCAGAGAAAACGATGATATCAATTAGAAGGCATAGTCAATTACCATATCATTCATTGGTTTGATTAACATATCCTACCTTTGGAAAAGACTGTGTCTGGAGTATTTAAGGAATTATCTGATAAAGATGTAAGTCTTGCAATGGAATTTTGGAATTTCCAAGAGTTAGACTTTTGCAAGTCTCCCTCCATGAGCTATTCCTTTAAAGACTTGCTGAGAATATTTGAGCTGGTGCCTTCAGTGCTAACAGCAATCCGCTCATCGATCATAGATAAGGTAGGTCACCAAGCTACCATTGCTCTGTCTTCCTGTGGGTTTGTTTCAGTGTTTGTAACAGCTCTATTAATAAATGGGAGGTAGAATACACTGAGCATCACCATAATGATTGGTCCCAATCTGGGAAAGTGGTGTTGTGTTAGACAGACATCTGTTCCAAGCTACTTAGGAATCAGAATGAACTGACTAGGAAAATATCCAAGCAAATGGAAATAGAAATCTCATTTCTAAAATTGAGCTTTTTTAAAAAATAAGTTTTCAAATCAAGAGAACTCTTCTGTTAAGTCTGTTTTGTTGCTAAAGTAAAAATCATAGGGCAACTCCTGAGTCTAGATTCAGGTAGCTGATGGGAGATGATGGAGAAAACTCTGCAAAAGTGCTCTTGACCTCATCACAATAAAAGTGAAAATTCTTGTTTTCCATGGAACCATGGAACCTTTAACATTTTTCCATAGAGATTCCAAACTAGCTAATTTCAAAGTGGTTTGGTTTTTTTTTTCCCCTCTTCCTTTCATAATACACAATGTTTAAAATATAGAAAAAATACTCTGGCAAACAAAGATGGGAAAAAAAAGATTGTTCCTGAAAATGTCAAGACTGTTTGCATGTCCATACAAGCACATCAAATACATACCAACCAGCTCTGTGAATTCACCATCCCAACCTCCTCAGTTATGTGCTCACTGACTTTGTTAAAAGTGTTTTAACTGCAGTTGATTCCTCTACCTGTAATATGACTTACAGTAACAGGTAAGTAGTCCAACATAGCCAGCATCTATTAAATAGCAGGGTCTTAAAGTCTAAGAACACGAAATAACAGTGAAGAATAAAAAAATCCAACAATGCCAAACCAAAAAACAACAAACCAACCACCAGATGATCTACAGCTCCATGGAGCATACAGAATTCAGAAACATACCCCAGAAGGCCAATTTTTGCCCTTTAGTTTCTGTAATTTTCAAAAACAATTGTTGGTTTATCATAAAGTGTAGAAGAACGTGGCTTTTTTTTTAAACACATTGAAAGCTATTAGAGAATTTCCATTGTCTTGAATGTCACTAAAACAGATTTGTGAACATTTATAGACTTTTATTCTTACTTTTGACCAGAACAATGGAAGAGATGCAGTTTTGAGCTATAAACCAAGGAGTTGTTTCAGTGAATAGAACCAATAACTTGTTTTTGGGATTGCTAGAAAGATCAAGATATGGGTAAAAAGGTGGGGAAGACTGGTTAATTAATTGTTTCTAATCAACTGTGTACTGATGCCATTAACTTATCATTGAATTTTTACCAGTTATTGACACCTGATACTTACGAAAATTAAAGTAGTATCTATTTACAGCTTAGGTATTCTGTTTTTTATTACTAGCTTCATCAAGTCTATAATTACATATTTTCATGCATTCTTTAAGCTATACCTTGGGATAAGATGAGGCAAATAAGTGTCTGAACATAATATTTGATGAGAGAGCTGTTAAAGACTGTCAAAAAATGAACAGACTGAGCCTGATGGTGTGGTGGTTTAAGCCTAAGAAAACTAGTTCACTCCTTCTCTCAAGAAAAAAGGCCCATGAAGAAAATAAGTCTGAGCTACTGGTTTCATCTTTAAAAACAGTATTGAGAAATTGAAGGATCTCACATGGCAACACAGAGAAGCTTTCTGAATAAGGACTTAGCTTAAGTAGGAAATGACTTATAAATATTTTATTATTTTGTCCATCTCACTTTATTTTCTTCCATCTGAGATAAAGACTGCTATACATTGCAAAAATCTGGTTATATTTGCTTCAAATATCAGATAATCTTGATAGGGTAAATCGCATTTGCTGTTGTTTGGAAATCTTAGAAATATCATTTTTACAGCATGAAATTGTTAGCACTACATTTGGGGAGTCCACTGCATATGGGTCTTTTCTCACAGTCCTGCTGGTCAAATTCACCCTTGTTAAATTCCAAGAAGGGAATATTCTGGGAAAGCCCCTCCCTTGACTGAAAGCAGGGCTATATTCAGCTTCTTTAAAAAAAAGAGATGAAATTCACTTTATGGGAATTGTATGCTATATCTGTAGTATGAAATAAGACAAGGCCAGCAGACATGGAACAATATGGTTTTGCACTATTAAGCTCATTTACCCTGCTACTGGGAAAGACCTTTGACATATGTTAACTCCCAAACCACGTCTGGGAATTGCTTGGGGAAGTACAAGTTGGTACAGATGTAAACCATACAAGGGACCGTTCTATTGATTTAACAATACAGCTGAGTATGTCCCAGCTTCTGAGTGTTCCCAAGCACTGGTTAGTTTACTAGTATAGGCATTGCCAGAACATGAATAGAATAATAATTCCAAATCGGTTGCTATTGCAGGAAGTAAATAAGAGTGAGACAGTTATTTATACACAGACATTGATACACTCCCATCCTAAAATCCTGAAGACATATATAAAAGACAACATTTTTTACTCTTGACAAGAGAAAAATTCTAGAAGAGTTGTCTTATGACAAATATATTTCTATGCTGGACGTGCTAACAGGGTAATGTGGCAGCTGACCTTAGAAGATGAGAATACAAAATTCAACATCCCTGTAGGGAGCCACTGTTTGTGCAAATTGTCAGCTGAGGTATAGCCAGGAGCCAAGGTGCTATGTTGAAAAACATGGATTTCTGATAGTATACAGGATATTAAGGTGTACCTAGTTACTTTTTCAATGTGTGGGAAAAGAACAGAGGGACACCACTAGAGGACCTAAAGAACTTTGGAAAGAAACACAGCCACCAAGCTAAATCTTTATAAGCAGAAATTTAAATTCCAAGCAATAGAAATAAAACTCTTATGAGAGAAAGAAACATAGCATGATGGTTAGATGATCACTCTAGTCATGACTACAGTACACTGCTAAGCTGCTGTGGAAGGTTCCTCCTCTAAAGGAGATTCACAATCAGAGATCCCCTCCGCATTCACACCACAGTCCTACTGGCTGCCTCCAGGTGCTCCACCCATGTCCACACAGTACCCCGTGCTGGAGTGTCACTCATCCTCCAAGACTCTTCCACGACAAAGCTACTTTGGTTCTGCCTGGCCTCTCTGCACCAGTCCTACCCCACAATCTCACCTGCAATGAGACATTATGTGTCCTGCCTTCTTTGGTCCTTCAGTTTCCTTTCCTACCTCCCCATAGGATTCGGCCGTGATGAGAGACCAGTAACGCACTAGTTGCCTTTGCTCCCAGAGAATGCAAAAAGAGTATTACATTTCATCAAGGTTATTTATATTCCTATGTCATTAACAGTTGTACATGCTTCTTTTCTCAGCTTTCAGGAAGTTGATATAAAAGCTGTTGGTAATCCATTGTGTACGGTTTGACCACTGTTACAATTTAACTGGATCCTTTCTATTAGAAAGGTTGTTCTGCTGAAAATTGCTGCATCAGGATTAAACTTTCACCATTGAAAGGCTCTGCGGAGGAAGGGAAATTCAAAAGAGTGGGAATCCTTCTAGTACACTTTTTTATGATGTGAACTGGAGATCTGTTTTCAGGTTTACTGTAAATTTATACAGGCATGGAAGTAGTTATTCTGCTTTGCATAATGGCCTCTGACTTCTTAGGTGACAATTTTTAAGAGCAGTTAAATTATCTAGGATTGCAAAACTGAAAGGTGCAGCTCTTGTTATGTAAAGCTTTATCTTTTGTAACATTGAAGTGTTTCTGGAAAGTTAATAATGACTCACAAATCAATGCCAAATGCATAGTCTAGGCTTCTCCCTCTTCACAGTTTGTGGATTTGCAGGCTGTAATTAAACCCTGCACTTTCTTTTAGTCTCCCACTAGAGCACCTCATCATTCGTTGTACAGTTTCGACACAATTACCATTTCTGCTGGCCTGCCAATATCACCCTGTCCCTCAGGAAATGGTCTGTGTACAAAGGCATAAGCTTCAAAGAACAGACTAGATCTGGAAACATCACCACAACCACTGCTCGATATTACTCCAGAGTCCCACAGAATACTAATATTTGTTCAGTAGCATAATGAATAATTAAACACAACTGGCATTGTTCCAAACATTTTTCCAATGTCTTCAAATCATGGCAGAAAGGCAAGTATTTCAGAAACCTGGATCTTTGTATAATGATTAATGTTAGTTGAAAATTACATACTGAAAATATGACGTCAGAAAAGTCTCCCAGGTTTACAGGATAGAATTAATCTGCATATATTGTTAGACTGTATAAGTATTTTAGTTTCTTCTAGTAACATTCTTGTATTTTAGCTTGTTGCTTGGCAACACTATTTTTAGATATTCAAGTAATGTGTATCTTTGCAAATTAATCTCTAAAACATGGTTGCTGAATCCTTTCTAAATAGCCCCTTTTCATAATGCTGAAATACAAATCAATATAATAGCCATCTCTCTAGCATTTAAAAATGATGAGTAGATGAAAAAACGCCCAACAATGAAAACACACATTTTATAAATCTGCTCTGGGGCATCATTATCTGCATGTCACAACACATAAAAATTTAGAACCACAGAACTGTGAAACTAGTTTAAGGGTCATCTATTAAGACTTCTCAATGTGCTGAACAGTTGAGGAGGACTCTTGGATAAACTAATAAATGAAATTTTTGCCTGTGACTGTTGATGAAATATGTGACCAAAAGGTCTCAAAAATTTCCAAATGCATAATCACTGACAACAATATATGTCTATGGAAAATTTTTTTAACTATCATTTTATAAATGCACATTTTAAAGCTAGCCAGGATTTTGTTTCATTTGGATTCTTCTTGGTGGAACAATGCCCATGAAACAAAATGCAACCTAAGACAAAATAAATGCTGTGTTGGAAAGTGTTAAATTCAAAAAAAGTTGAATGGGAATATGACAAAAGTAATTTGATTTTTTCATTTTGAGAATAACAGTCTATTTTGATTTACTTCTTTAAAATTTTCATGTGCATATTCATGTAATTAATTCTATGCAGTATTTTAGATGGTTACAGCCAAGATTTAGGTGTTACATCATTTTTATTTACAGACAAAATGTTTACCTTAAAAATATAATGTGTTCAAATGAATCATAGAATATTTACATATCAAACTTTTTCAGAATTTCTGTTTTCTGGGAAGCAGCTAGTACTGTTAATATATTCAAAATACAAGAGTAAAAATTGTATGAGTAACGTTATTGTTACATTATCAATTATGTTTTTAATTCCCTTTAGAATGGTGATAATAGAAATGTCAGACCTTGTGATCCTCAGTTAAAAATCTTAGTTAACCTAGGCCTCAGTTACACAATATAATTTCAAAGAAATCAGTGAAAATGAAGCACATCACTGGCATATTGTTAACATATAGAGATTCTACCAATCCCATCTTGTTTTACACTTTCATGATCTCTTCACCACAATAATTAAACAAACACAGATCATGCAAATTATGAAAAAAATTCAAACGATAAAATAATAAACAAATGTCATCACTGCTAACCCATCTATTTATGTGTGTTTTAAGTTTACAGCAAATCTTTTCACAGAACCATCATGGAGAAACAGGGTAAGATTTCCTTTGCTTTTGATCAGTACAATTTTCAACACCTTGTAACTGCTACAGTCCCTTTCTATGACCCCCTTTTTTTTTGGAATTGTAAGCTATCACTTAAAAAAATACCACTGTGCATTATATTAATCTATGTATGACTTTCAGGCCAGATTTGGAGATATTTAAATTACGTTATTTTGGTCTTGAAGTCATAGTTTGGATCTGACAAAAATTTTCAAAGAAACAAAAGGATTAAATCTGTATTTTGAATAAGCCTTCTAAAATGTTGAATTAATAGATGAGGAACATCAGCACTATTGTATTTCTAAATATTTCAATATAGTTTTCTGAATGTTGTTTTCACAAAAAAAGAGATTATACCCATAATGGTCTTAACTGCTCTATTTTACCTATTTCTGACACCTTTTGCTACATAATTAAGAAAATCTTGAAACTTTTATTTGCAATTGTATGCTACTTTTCATATTCAATGCAAACAAAAGCTTCACTTTTGAAAATACATACTCTAAACCGAACCTTTTGTGATAATGTTGGTTATATTAATACAATGATATAAACAACTACCAAGCGCCCTTGGAAGTTAGGGGAAAGCTCTTGTAGCCAGAAGAGAGGGGATAGAGACTTTCTATTTCACATGTACTCTTGCCTATCCAATGCACCTCAATGTCTCTGATATGCATCAAGGTCATACAATCCAGCTTTGAAACCTGTAGTGTCAACTTCTAACTCTTTCTACAAATAACCACATTAAAACTAAAATAAAATTACAGTAAAGGTGAGTACAAAAAGTGAGGGATGGGACATGGTAAAGGGATTCAAATCTGATGATCCCATCTTTTAGCTACTATGTCAAACTATATTTCAGACTGAATGCCTTTTGGGTGTTCATCCTTCTCCTATATCCTTCTCCCAGAGCAAAGGATAAAATAAAGATTTCTCAACTCTAATATGGCAATGCAGTCTCGCACACATATTAACACCTCCTACTTCGTCAAACTTAATCTAGCATAAAATCTTACCATTTACCTTACACCGCCTTGTAGAAATTAATTAGCACATTTAGGAGTCACACATTACAAACACTAAACTTCATAAAGGCTTTTGGCAAAGTCTTATACAGCTGTGATGAATCTGGGGTATATATTGCTTTAGCTATATGGGAATGGCCATGTAGGATGGAGGCAGAAGATTAGGAAGAGTTGGAAATAAAGTGAAGAAAACAAGAAGAGAAGGTAGGAAGGCAACTGGGTAGAGACAGGTAAGGCTCACAGGGTGATGAAGCGCAGAGTGGGTGCTAGGGCCTGTAAGAAATGTCGAAGACATACCTGACAGCTTTCTTCAATTTATGAGTTTTAACCCAATAAAAGACAAACGATTTTTTAATACACAGAGGAATTTTTGATGAGAATCACTTCCACATATGAATACGTGAGAGTTTTTTTCTTTAATTCTAATGCACATAGCCCATTTTTCTTTTTCTGTTGTGGAGTGCAGGCATGTTCTCTCCACAATGAAAAAAGTAGGAGTCACATAGATTACTTTGCATTAAATTTACAGTATGTACATACAGGGAGCAACAAGTTAGACAGAAGCTGGCCATATACTTGTAGACAACAAGTTTGAGACAACATATAAATTGTTTTCTAGTTGAAAAATACATTTACATAATCTTCCAAAAGAACATTTGATCTTCTTTTCATATTCAGAAATAATATTACTACTAGAAATTGAATTCTTATATTAAAATATAAAAATGAATGATCTAGGGATGTTTTCTGTCCTTTACTGTTATTTTTTCTGTCTTCCTATTAGGACAACTGGTGCAAACTCCACTTTGAAAGGTATAGTATACATGTAGAAATTGAAATTGTGTCTTTTTTGCAGACCTTAAAATTAAGATACAGAAAATAAGACACAAGAGGAGAATAGAAAAGTGAATGAGGGAGATATTGTGAGATACTGTTGAGGACAATATGAGTCTCTTGGCTGAAAGTAATTAGAATGATCAGCTAAAGCACAAAACATAACCCCTCCCTGATTTCTCAGAGTTGCTCAGCACAATCAGCATCTTCATATTCCAGTCTCCTGCTGAGATGAAGAAGACAGTCTCAGGACCACTAAGGACCATTGACTACTAAACAGTCCATTTATACCATTTTTATAAGATGGATACAAAAGAGTCAGCCAGACATTAAATCTCATTTCATTATTCCTTGGGTCAGATGTGTTCCAAAGACCCAGAGGTTAAATGGAAAAACACTTTAGTCCATTAAAATGCACTCACTCAAATGACTGAGTCTTTCAATAAATTCTGTTCAACTAGGATTAAAAATAAAACATATTTGACAAGAGTACATCTCATTCACAAAGAACCTTTTAACAGTGGAATATAAGTATTCATTGAACTTAAACAATAAAGTTATAAACTGGCATAAAAGGGGGTGGGCATCAAAATACTTCATTTCTCATCTCTCTTATGAAAACAAAACAAAACGAAGCAAAACAAAACAACAATTCTTGGGAAGGGAATAGTAAACAATTTCTTTGTAAGACAGAGGAAAATTTTACATGTTCCTGCTCTTTCTCACTAGGTAAAACTGCATTGGGGATCAAAGATCTCCAGCAATTAACTAGCAGACTCAAAACAATGTAATCACTTGTTTCAGCAAACATGCTCTTATGATATTCCCTATAATTTTTTTTTCTTTTTCTTTCTTATTTAAGTAAAATGTTCCAGTAAAATGTTCCATCATTATATATGTATGACCCTGTGATATGGGTCTTGTGGAAAAGGTGATAATTACCTTTTTTTTTTCTTCCCCCCAGAGTTGCTTCAACATGTGAGCATTGTTCATGAAGATGAAAGATCCAGAAAGAATGCATTACCTGTTGGGGGGTGCAGGTTAGCAGTTTTTCCCGCTCAGGAATCACAGCACTGTGTGTCTGTATGTGTGTTTATTTATTAATGTGCACACAAAAGCAAGAGAATATTAATTTCTCCAGAAACTGGTACTGTAGAGTGGTCATTCTTTTCTTATACATAAATTTAATAGCTTTTCAAGGGCCCCACTATCATTAATTTAGTGGAGTATCAAGAGCAGTAACTCCTTACTTTGTTAAATCTCATTTTTCAGGCATTAACAAAACATTGCAATATCTAGAAGTCTGTTAAAAAATAATCGTCATTTAATAGCTGCACATGGGTGCTGTTAGCCCTAGGTACTAATTAATCTCTCTACAACAGTTTCTGTTGTAGGAATTGTAAAAACCATGTGAAATTCACAAAATCACTGATTTGTTATATTTCCCATTTTTGATATTCAGGATGACATATGTTATCAAATCCATGACTACCTCTATGTTCCTACTACATAAAATACTCGGACATAGTGTGTGTATGCTTTTGTACTCAGGAATACCCCAAAACAACAGGAACACAAGATAAAAGGAGAGTCTTGTACATCATCTATGACCTTGAAAATTACCCTGAAGGTATGATGATTTATAGGTTTACCCCATTTATACCACTATACTTCTTACCACAATATATCTTCCAAAACTGTGAATAGGAACCAAGTGGAGGGCCTACTAGTCCTTAGTGTGGAGAAGAATATTTTTCCTGCCACCAAGGTGCAATGATAAATTGCACCAGAAACTGATATAACATATGAATAATAAATATGGCACAACAAGGACTGCATCTCAAAAGAGATGAAACCTAAACCCCAGAACCAGATAAAATTGTAAATATTATTGCAATCAGTATGCCCTCTCCTGAGATCTACTGGGTTCTGTATTAAATGTTTCACCTTGCTTATAAACAGGACCGTAAAAAGTTTTTACTTTTTCTTTTTTACAAGTGTGGCCTTTATCTCAGATGACAATAACTCAAATCCTCATAGGGGAAACAACAGGAATAAGAGAATAGCAGTGTGATAACAGACCTTCAGAGCAATGTCTTAATAATGGTATTAAGCATTATACACTCAGAATTTAAAAAAAAAAGAACACTCCAGAATCTTTTTTTTTTTAAACATGTCAATGTCTACAACCAGAGGAAGATCTTAACTTTATTTTTGGCCTTGAATTGAAGAATTTCCTTTAACAATTCAAAAGATAACATGGCAACTTTTGCAATTTGGAATTCCAAGTTAAGTCACTATGAGAGAAAGAGAAAGAAAAAGTGAAAGCTTCTCTCTCAGAAAGGCTCTCTTCTATAACTATCACCATCAGCATCAAGAGTAGAATAATTCCACATTATCAGAAAGATTATTAGATGACCCTCAGGTCAGAGTCACGTAATGGGACTGAGTAAACTGTTCTCAAGGTTATTCCAATTGGTGCAAATTCATCTAGTCCCACAAAGGGGAATTTTCTTCTAGTTTGCTACAGTGCAGTCACATTCCTTGTTTGTTTTTTATGATATTAGACTAGGAGAGAGTGCTGCTCAGCTGGCTATGGCCATTCCTCTTAACATTTTCTCCACACTGGAGAAACAAGGAGATCTAATCCTGGGTAGGTGTGTTCTGCAAGTGGAGATGACGTATGACATATGCCAACATATGTCAGAGACCTCATTAATTCATAATTAATAGCAAAGGGATTGTGTTTTCAAGGGGTTTTGCCATCCAGAACAGTACTAAGAGTTCTGCCACATTTCACTGATATATTTTGACCGTCTCCTACCTAATGCTTTTCAGTTACTACGACTGCATGCTTCTTCAAACCAGCTGGACGATTTTTGGGAGACATGGTGATAGTTAGGTATATTTGATCATTTGGGATCAGTCTTGGCCCTGTTATGCTACTGTGAAGTTGGATTACAAACCAGACATGGGAGCCTGTGCTGGTGTGATTTCACTCTGGCCAAGGTTGCCATATTAAAAAGCTAGCTCTCTTTTAAGATTGTGATAACATCTGGAGACACGCTATAGATTTACCTTAGGACATCTATAAATGTTCAGAAGCACACACAAAGGCAGTGCTGAGGGAACCTAGCAAAGCTGAGAGTCTGACCTGGGCATATTTTTCTCTTCCTGGACCTTTGACTCCATAATTTCTTTAAATTGATATATTTCTTACTGAGGAAAGCACTTACAAAATGAGCTTAGTTCAGATGGAAAATTAGCAAACATGTCTCAAATCAACAACCACTGTCTCCAAGGAGCCAAGATGCCATCCTCACACATGGGATAACTTTTCTAGGTGGCTGCTGCCTCTTCTGCTGACATTGCTGGGAATCCAAAAGTAAGTATAATCTTAGTACTGATGAGCTTCTGGTAGCTTTGCAATGTTTCTAGAACATCCCTACAGTATTTTCCAAATTGAGATGGAAAAATAGATGAAAGAAATTTAGGAATCCGGCCCCAGTAAGAATGTCTGGAGGGATCATATTCCAGGTACAACTGATAAATGCTTCTATGACCCCAGTGTGATACCTTTGAGAAGATAGAAAATAGGGAAGAGTTTTAACATTGTCCTCATTTTGTAAACATACTGTCCTGGTTTCGGCTGGGATAGAGTTAAATTTCTTCCTAGTGCTGTGTTTTGGATTTAGTATGAGAAGAATGTTGATAACACACTGATGTTTTCAGCTGTTGCTAAGTATCTTGTCAAGGACAACTACCTTCTCCTACCAAGCTAGACTGGGAAGAGGGAACACAGCCAGGACAGCCAGCCCAGCTGGCCAACGGGGTATTCCATACCATGTGACGTCATGCTCAATATATGAATGGTAGGCGTGTTCCAGGAAGTACCGATCGCTACTTGGTTATCGGTCAGCACGGGTGGTGAACAATTGCATTGTGCATCACTCATTTTGTATATTGTATTATTATTATTATTATTTTCTCTTTTCTGTTCTATTAAACTATCTTTATCTCAACCCACGAGTTTTTTCTCACTCTTACCCTTCCGATTCTCTCCCCGTCCTACCAGGGAGTGGGGCTGAACAAGCAGGGGGGGGGGGGGGTAGTGAGTGAGCGTCTGCGTGGTATTTGGCTGCCTGCCAGGTTAAACCACAACACATATATAGGTGGGACACCTAAAGTTTGCATAGGTATAGGTCATGTTCCACTTTTCTAAGTCAAAACAATCAAAACAGCCATATGCTCAATAAAAACAAAGTAGTAAAGAATGATAAGAGGTAAAGAGTTATTAACTTGTCAATAACTTGATTGATCACCCATTGTACAAAGCTGAAACTCAAATGTTATTCCATACAGATAATCAATTGTGTATTAACCAGCAACAAATGTTGAGGAACTGTTAAGATGCACGTATCATATATGCTTAAGGAATAAATTATGAGTGAAAAATTTCTCAGCCTACTTGCAGTACACATCATTTAAGCTGTATGCATGTCAGATAATTTATTCTGAAATACGATAAGACAGAATTTGTGAGCAACACGCCGTTTGACCTATGCTCATGACATAAAATGCATCAGCGTAAGTTTGCTAGGATCTGCTCGCCGTGGTGAGGTTGCTTCATCTTTTGAATAACTGTGGTCTTGTGTTAAAATAGTTGTAGCTCTGTAAATATTAGAAGTAAATGATCTAAAATATGCTTCCAATAAACTTGTGCCTGAGCACTTTTTTTGAGTCCTCAGCGTTAGCCTCTTTGTGAATAGTAAATTAAGGCACCTGTAGTCAGTGGAGTCACTTTTACTGACAGTGGAGGGAATCAGTGAAAAATGTATGTACAGCCATTCTCTCAGGATACACTTTATTTAGTCCTGTTCAGCAGTGGTGGTCATCCAGTTTTTGTTATAATTACGTAGTAGCTAGAAAATCCATGTAAGGAGAATCAGGGTGTGGTTCTGTTATCTGAACACTTAGTGCCATTTGACATTCCCTAGGGTATCTAAGACATCTGCATGTGGCTGGAACATAGGAAATTGGATGTACAGGAGAACAAACTCTGGAGCAGCAGACAGAGGCCAGGTGACATAGCCCTCTAGGCACAACACTGGCATGAGATTCCTCAGTTTAAACAAGACAGTCCTGTCCCAGGAGATCAGGATGTGAGGCCCTTCTCAGATGTAGAATCTCCGGTTCCTATGTATCCTAAATAAGAATACTCTTTTCCCT
>NW_009222652.1:15940-51415 GCF_000690835.1 Fulmarus glacialis
CCTACACTCGAAACGGGCTTACTGTGCAGCCAGGAACACAAGAAGCATGGGATCAGCTGGAGCACAGGCAAGAGGAAATGGCTGGTATTCCCCTGGTGGATGTCACCAACCTATTTTTTTCTGACAGTATCAATGAATCTAAAGGCTTCCATATGTGAAATAGAGTTAACTAAAGAAAACTGTGTCTGCTTTGGTATTGGAATGAATAGGGATGGCATTCATTCCTGAAAAAGTTGTTCTTCAGCAATATCTACATGTTCTGCTAAATATAGGTAGTAGAGGTTCATAAATCCATAACTTGAAGTTAATCCAATTAATTAACATTTCTGAAGTTGAATAAATAGCATGAGGACAACAATTATATTTAGCACTGAAGGTCAATCATGCTCTTAAAATGTTATTAAAGAATACAAAGAGGAAAACCCATCCTACAAGATTGCTAACAGCTTGAGTACTTTTCAGTCTATATATTTATCAATAGAGAAAAAATATAGGTATTCTAAAAAGGTAAAACAATAAAATACTGTGAATTTCTATTATATGAGGTTTTTTTGGTGCAAGTAAATTTTGCCCATACTTTTCAGGCTGATCATGTCTTACTTATATTTGCTTTGTCTAATGAGCTGCAATGGAACTGTTTGCACAGAAAGATGAATTTATTCTCTTGGTAAAACTTCTTGACAAATTCATTTGGGGAGCCTCTGCTAGAGCTAGTCATTGAATAAGCAGTTTTTTCGGAAAGAAAAAGGTTTACAATAGTCACTAAAGTCATAGGGCTAAAGAGACTAATTAAAATCCCCTACTGGAAAGTTTAAAGTTATCTGACCTTTGTTTTGGACTTTATTAGACTAAAGAGAAAAATTTCTATGATCATGTTTTCTTTCTCATTGCTATTTTTCCCAGGGAAGAATACAAAGAAATTTTGATTAATCACTTATATCAAAAAGATGTACATTGTGCAAAGAGTCAAAATTTGGTTGATCAGTAAAATACATTTTCATGATGAGTCTAAAACAGTAGTTCAAGAATGTTAAGATTTTACAATCAGTAAGTATCTAAACACTATACTCGGTGTTTATGTTGTATGTTTTATTGCAAAACTCAGTTATTGATTTTTTTAGCATTAAATAATAGTAAACAGTCATTTACAAGCTGTAGAACACAATTGTCCTTCTCTGACCCAGTGTTTTATAAATAAGCTAGGTGATGTTATATTTAACAGTTTGGAAGAATCCAGCATATCGTCAGCCCCAATTATTTGAAAATAGCAAGACAGTACAAAAACAAAACGAAATTTAAACTTGTTTTTTTTTCCCTGGATTTTTGTTGTGGTTTTTTGTTTTTGTTTTTTTAAATGATCATGTGAAAATATGAGGGCCAGTTATTTGCTTTTTTGCTATTTGGATCATATGACACACTTGGGGCAGTTTTCGAGCTTTCTTTTACTGTCTTGGTAAGTAGAACTTTTACAAAATATAAGTCAGATAATGTGGCTCCAGAAGCTGGTGCTTCAGATCAGAATTAATGAAACTTGAATCTGTATGATCATTGGATTTTCCAGACTCCAAGTGCTGGAAGTTCCTTTGTTATCTTTTCGCAGGATCAGGGTATTCATTTGAACCCTTTGGTGCAAATCTCAGGGAAATCTAACAATAAACTCTTTTCTGTACCAAGGACATTAATTAGATAAATCTGAGTAAAACATCCATTTAGTCCTTTCTCACAAAATTTGTAGATATTTGATATCATTGAGACCTCTGCTTTTTTCCAGATTTGCTTAAAGAAAATAATCTTTCACAAATATTCAGGAAGGGCACACAGATGGACACAGACACCCCCACACAGGAAACCAGGCTAATGACCCCTAAAGTGTGTTTCACTTCTTTTGAATTCTGAACAGTTTGCACAAAATGTATATGAAACACCTGTGAAGGAAGGACGAATGAAAAACTCGATTTCAGATAAATTGCCAGCAGGAAAAAAAGATTGCTAGTTATTGCTCAGGAAGCACCTATCTCTCACCTTTGCACAGTTGGTTCAATGGCAAAGGAAGTTCAATTGTAGCACTGCAGTTTTTTCCAGACCATCTAGCTCTACCTGCTACACAGATGATGATGTGTGACTGAGTATAGCTCTGCCACAATGACTTAAAGGCTTACCAGGGCTTACTGCCCTTATCATTGTACAAATAGAAGTGAAATCTTTGTCCACAGAATATCTGTTGTGTCAATGAAGGAAAAGTTTTACTATTGAGTATGGCACATCCCTCCACCCCCATCTGTCTTTGTGAGGTCAAAGAAAGATCTTGAGCTGTTGCTCAAGACTATCACTATTCAGGTCAGGTCTGCATTCTACCTTGATTAAAGCAGACTGCTCTCAAGGCATGGATCTTTTGCCATTTTCTCAGTTATTCTGAACAATTGCACAGGAAATCTTAGCAGAGAATGAATAGCCTGCCTTTGAAATTCAGGTTTTGGTGATCCTGAATCGGTACAGCATTTCATTAAAGTTGACAAAGATCTATTGGATCATTGGGTCAATCTTTTTGAATCAGCAGTATATTTCTCTGAAATAAAGGATCTATCTTATTTTGAAACTTCAGTTTCAGTTTAATGGCACTACTCCAAGACCAGAATCATTCGGAAGCCTTGTCTAAGAGTGACAATTATCATGAGCCCATTCATATTCCCAGTGGAAGGGATCCATCTAGCTAAAAAAACAACAGATCTTTTCCTATTCTGGTTAATGAGCTGAAGGGTCCTGTCAAACAACAATCAAATATCTATAATTTAAAGTTCATCTGCACAAAGAAGTTGACATCCTTGTCAACTTGTCAACGTAACCTACAGTGTGGTCCATACTCACAGGGAGGAAATACAAAAGCACTGCATGCTGGGACACATCCTATGATCAAGGACTTTGCTCTGAGTTTGAGCACTCCCTAGCCAGCAAGATTGTGACTTCAGCTGATAGCCAGGCATGGTTTTTTGCTTTGTGGTATCTTCTGGCATTCACAGTGTAACATGAGCTTTAAAGATGTATTTAATTGTACAAACAATAACGAAAAAGGGTTTTCATTGCTCTTTTCTTTCTGGTGGTTTTCTCTTTCTTCCCTAATATATCCAAAGGGTTTATCCTTCTGGGTATTTAGGCAACCACTTCATAAAATCAATAGTAACAACAAAGTCCCAGTGAAGGTAGTGATTCCCTTGAAAATTTCTGCTTTATGGACTAGATTCTGTTTAGGGTCTATTAGTAGGTCTATTTATTTCCAAGTTTTAAATTCATTTCAGTGCTTCCAGTGTATTTATATAATTTTATGGGAGTCATAGAGTGGATGGCATTGCTGACCCTGTTTTGATACACAGTACAAAAATTACTTGAAAGAACTTTTTTGAATCTCCAAAACCAGTCAAATCCTGGATTCTTTTCATTTCTTCTGGGAATCTGAATGCCCTGAATAAAATGTTTTGTCCCTAGCTATACTACTTACCCAAATATTTGCAAATATTGATTGCAAATATTTCTTGATCCAACTTGTACCAGCTCAGTTAAAATAATGAATTCATTAGATGTGTTCCCACACTTACAATACCCATTAGTTAAACACTTAGTCTTAAGGTTTGTCCTGTTATTAGGTGTGAGAGTTACCATAGGAAGAAAAGTATTTGGGAGCCATTTCTACTCTTCAGTGCTAGTAATTGTATGCTTTATTCATATAGCAGATACAGCCATGGCCCTTATGATCTTTACTGCAGAGACTGGAGCTCTGCACCAGTTTGATAAGTTGTGAGAATCAGCCAGTTTTTCTGACGTGGTTATTAAACAAGTGGCAGCAGATTCTTAATCAGCAGAAAGAGAGAAAGAGACAAAAAGAAAACTGAGGGTGACAACTGAGTATGCTAATATTGACGGTTTAAATGGGGTGATGAGGTAAAAGAGTTCACATAATGTTATCACAACTCTGGAAATAGCACCAGCTTTTATTTCAACACTGCGTATACGAAGTGTGACCTGTGGTACCTTAAAGAGAGGCTCATCTATTAATGACTCTTTTTATATCATATATATCCTGCATTTTATGGCTCTTGCTCTCATTCTGCTTTTTTCCATTCACAGTTTAAAAAAAGTACATGTCTTCAAGCTTAAACAAATAAATATGATTTAGAGGGAAAAAAAATCCTCGAGAAAATTAGTGAAGATGACTGACTTATTAAAGCTAATTTTCTTTAGTATACCATTTCCATGATGGTATATAGTAGTTTCTTTAATGACCTTAGAGTTTTTGCCTCAACAATCTTGCCTGGGAGGCTTGCTCTGCACTTTAATAATTCTCTATATGAAAAAACATTTCTTGACATCTGCTTAAACATTATTTGTCTTTATATTCCCTTTAACCTCTTTGTCCTACTGGTAGTCATATTAGCTGGAAAAAATAACAAAATAACTAATATCAGTATACAGTTCCTGATTTTTACAGAGACCTTTAATAAAATTCCATTCATCTGTATTATGCAGTTTAAAAATATGCAGAGATTTACAGTATCTTCTTTTGGGCTTATACTACATGCCTTGGATTATTTTACCATTCCCATTTTTCCAGTGTTAGTTATATATGATATTTTCATTTAAATTAGCAAGGAAAAAATAACAAAGCAAAATAACAATAAAAATGAACATAAAATCCAATAAAAAAACCCAGTCCTCAAATTTCTTTTTATAATCCAGACACTCTGTGAGGTTCTGCATTTTGCTATATCGTGAAGAGTGTGTGTGGTCTTTTTGCAGTTCAGTTGCATTCAATTTCTACGTAAACTGAGTTTTTTTAGGAGACTGTACATTACTACTGTCAATAAACTGTAGTTTCACTTTCTGTAAATTCACTTTCTGATTTCACAAAAGTCAGTCCTTTCTTGGTACATTCACATTAAAGTTGTAATGGGTCAGAACTGTTTGCATTCAGCGGTGCGTCACAGACTTGGAAAGATACAGACTTGTATAACTTGTGCGCTTTGGTGGGATGACCAGACAAAATGGCTTAAAATGATCTTTGAGTTGGAGATATTTAAGAAAGAGCTGTTGTATTAATATATATCAATGTTAAACCTTCCTTCTGCTTCCTTTTGCCATGCTTCTCTTTGAGGCTGTTTGAAACCAATAGTGCTGCAGAAGAGCAGCATCGTGTTACCTCTCTTCTTCATGAGGATAGAGCCTCGGTCCTCATGCTATTTAACCATCTAAGTCTCAGAAATGTTTTCTCAGAAGATGCTTGTGAGATACAAAGAATCTCCCTATGCACATCTAACTTCCCACTATATTTTCAATTTAAGAAGCCATTTTGGCTTCCATAAAGAGCTCTTGTTTGCTGTTTCAGCTGCAAGGTGGCGGGTGAATTTCACCTGTGAGATATCTGTATTTCAGAATTGAGTGACTGCTCTGCACAGTCAGGAAAGCACTTTGGGATCTTCTCGGCTTAAAAAAATTATATAAGAATAATGTACTGTATTATTAGTCTATTTATTGATCCTTCTGTCTTTGTTTTATGGTATGAGTTGATCTATCTTATAGCAAGCAAATGGAAGCATTGAGTTTGCCTTCAGAATGGGTACAGCAGGGCAACCGGTCAAGGAAAGCTTCCCCACATTGTGTCACTGATGGGAGGAAGACGGAGCGCCTTTTGGAATGAAATGGCAATTAAGACTTCAGGTTCATTAAACAAGAACAAAAGAACTGCCCTCACAGTTCACAAAATAAACACCTAACAACAATATTGACCCCAAATCTACATTTAAATCTAGACTTCCTATTTTTATAAGTTTTTTGGGGGTTGAGATTTTCAGGGTATTGTTTTCAGTTTTATTTAAAGTTTTAGGAAGATAATTTCTACAAAAGAATCAAAACTGAGTTAAATTCACTTCTGGGTACATGATGGACTACAGGTAGGGTAACAAAATCAATAGAGCATGAGGCAGGGCTGTTGGAGCTAATGTTGAATGAGTAAGGTTTTTTAAACTAAGGAAACGCTGTTTATTAATGGGTTTAGACATAACTTCTTTGCTCAACATAGTTAACTTGTGGAATAAATCACCATCACCAGCAGAAAAACTAACAAATATAAATAGATTTTAGGAAACAAAATAGGCAAACTGTTGGAGAAAAACTAAATTTTTGAGAGTATATGATGAAAAGAGCTAAAAAATAAGCAGAGAGGTGGCTTTTAGGATGAGTGTTATATTTACCTTAGGGCTTACAAGATATATTGTTATCTCTTTTGTGCATAGGTTAGGTAACTGCTTTGTGCTGATCAGTTTATTTTTTGTTCTCTTCAGCAGTGACACAATTTGATTTTTCAATATCTTTTGGAATTTTGGTTGTCTGTGCTTTTTTATTTTTTTAAAACTTTATTAGTACTGAAAATAAGGTGAATGTACCTTTTTTCATTTTACCTGCCATTCCCCTTAGTGTTTGCTCAGATTTAAGATCCCAGTTTTTATTCTTTTTCTGGTTTAGGGTGTTTTGCTGAAATACTGCAGTTTAATTTAGCTTTCTTATAGATATGACAGTTATAGTCTTTTCTTCGAAGATGAGAAGCTACATCTATAATGTATTAGTAAATATAACTACAGTACAACCTTGTCTTCTCCTAGTGGGAGGTAATTCCTTTGTTCAAATACCCACCGTGGAGTCTGAAAACCAGTAAGATTGGTTATGACACAGTACATGATAGTCCAGCAGGAAAAGATTTGAAATTTAACAGAAATTATTCTATTCTCAGTTGCTAGAAATAACCCATTCTGAAAAAAACTCCACATTTTAAAATGATATTTTGAAGGCACGCTATTCGAGAGTAAGTCTCCCCTACCCCAAAATTAACTTCTAATGTATTTGTTACTATTCTTTTTAGATGCTCCCTCATTAATCTATTGGGAGTTAAACAATTCCAGAGTATTTAGCATCTTATATGAGTGAAGATACAAGCCCCATCTCAATTAAATGTCAAAATTGGGAAGTTTGCTTCTGACAGATTGACAAAAGAGGAAAATACCCTCTTTGAGGGAACTCTCAACAAACCTAGATTGGATACCCCAGGAAGCTTCATAGCATTCAGAGCCTGATGAACAGTGGATCTCATTATCCTGCCTGGACATGAGCAATGCTACAGATGTGGTGAGCTGACCTAAAGTGGGCTTTTGATAATGTGAGTTACATTTTAATATCAGACAAGGAACTCTAGATAAAAGCTGGCAAATCTAGAGCTCTTGGGTATCTTTTCTCTGTCTTTCCAAAACAAAGATCTGTAATGTTTTTATGCAACATGAAACAGCTTTAATCAGAGAGGCTGAGTGGGTCCCCACCTCCAATATTTAACAGTCTAAGGACTAAAGTATATTAATAAAAGATGTAAACACAAATTTGAAAAGATAGTTACAAGAAAAGAGGTTGAGTTTGTTCTATTCTTGAAAGAAGAGCATCTGTTGAAACCAGAAATGTTATTTTTTTTTAGGGTTCCCAGGTAGAGAAAAGGATTTTCCTGCACTATAAAATAAAGCATAAAAGTTCCTGGGAAAAGTACAACATGAGACTCCATGCCTCTAACCTTATCACCCTTAGCTACTCTGCAAGTGAGGAGCTCTTCAGCTTTATGGATTTTTTTACCCTCTCTGGAAGACTGTAGGTCTTCCTACGCTCTCCACATAAAAGCTGGTATCCTACTCCAGTCTGTATCTATCATTACAGGGGCCAGGCTAGCAAAGTTTAGTGCTTAGACATCTTTAAGGAGTTTGACCACATGATAACCTGCACCCTTGAACTGGGATCTTAAAGACGATTCAAAAAGAAACAAAACCCAGCAAAATGTTCTGAGATTAATCCTTAGGTTTAATCAGCAAAATGGAAATGAAACTGCTGTATATCATTCTCAAAGAACAGACAGCTGGTACACAGATAATATAGAGCTGGCAAGATCAATTTCTTGAAAGATTAGAAATATAGCAGAATTACGGATTATCTTTATTTCACTCAAGAGTTAATTAAAGGATCAATCCCCCAAATGATTATATTTCAAAATTTCTGTCTACATTGTTTTGCATTAACTATGTGCCAACGTCTTCTGTCATTGAGAAGCTTTTCCTCAGCTTCCATTTCCTCAGCTTTCCAGCAGCTGCTTTCATTAACACATTATTCACGATAATTTATCAAGACTGGAAAGCACCTGGGTTGGGAAACACCTGGGTTGGAGCAAAAATCTGCTTTTGAAATGAGACCTTTGACTGCAGTAACCAGCTCCACAGACTGAGCTCTACACTTAAGCTCCCAATGAGAATTCAGGGATTAAAAAAGCCCCAAACCTCGGAAAACAACATTATTTGCAATTCTTTGTTGGGACTTTACTCTAGCAAGGCCAGGTTATAATAGCTTATTACTTAGAGACTACTCATTGTCATCTGTAATTCCTGAGCTGGAACTATTTCTTGACTTCAAGAATTAGAATATTTGGGTCTCCTATGGCAGCCTTGCAGCCTTTACAGACTTATCTTTATACTCACCAAAATGAGATTTTCAAATAATAGTTGTATTTAGAGCTAAATAGCTATCAACTGACCAAAGCTCAAACCTACAGCAATGGTGTTTCCAGAGAAATTGCATTCTTAGTTAGACTATGGGAAGGAAAAGTTTTGCCAAAGTGTTATCAATTTGAAAGAAGCATGGCCAATAATGTTCTTTTGTTAGAATTCTTAAGATATGTAGAGTATCAAAGCCCTGATTTCAACATTTATCAAGTTATCGGGTCACACGGGTTCTTAACCAACCTTTGCTATCAAGTCATCCCAAATAAATTCTGTATTTGAATTATGAAAATAAACCAGTACTTCAGCTTGTCGATACTTAGCAATGACAAGATGTCAGAGACTTATTGTTTTGCAAACCCTCCTTTATTGATGAGGTTTAAGTCTATTCCTGTATCTAGTGACACAGGGGTACAAGAAAGTAATACTGCTAGTTTATTTGAATAGCAGCTGAAGACAGTTGAGCTGGAGGCATGTGAATATACAACCACGATAATCTAAAGAGGCTCACCTACTCTTCTGTTTGATCCTGTCATTACCTCAGTTTCCCTTCTTCATTAACCAGGACCTCAGGGCTGATATTTTGTAATTGGTATTCTTCATCATGCTGGGACTACTGTATTTTTATTATAAGAGAACAACAGAATCAAAACTCAAACTTTTTTTTTTTTTTGCAATTCCTCTACCTTGGGTTAATTGAATTTGTCCTTTTAACTCAGAACAGGTTACAATGTTTCTTTATCTCGACTTTCAAGCCCATGCTGAAAAGACAAGATCACATGATTTCAAATTGGAGTCTAAAAAGAATGTGGCTCTGAAATCTTCCCACTCTTCAGGATTCCTTACGCCACACTGAAGATGGGTTTCTCCTTCTGTCATTTCTTTTTGAGCTGTGAGTCATTCATAAGAGGCTCCTCGTTATTTCTTTAAAAGGAAAAGTGAAAGCTTCGTGTTCTAAAAGACTTCTATATTACAGAATCACTAAATAATCTGCTACCAGAGAGACTTAAAAAATGGGCATCAGTTCAGACAGATATAACCATTTTGGAGACCTAATGGTACCCGATGACTATATTAAGATATTTAAATGGGTTCTTTTTAATGTAAAATTCATTACATATATTACTAAAATATCTTTTGGACTGCAATAATAATTCAATAATGCTCCTTGGAAGACTGAGACACTCCCACAGAAAGAAGAAAAAAAAAAAAAAAGGCAGACAGAATGGATAAGACAGAATCATAGCTGAAAGAACAGAATGCAGTTATGTGAAGGAACAGCAATATCTGCCGTGACACATGTGAGGGTATATAAAAATGCATTATCACATTCCTCACTGAATATATCACCTCATCAATTCCAGAAAGTTTCAGTCCTGGGATTGGAGATTACCTCAAAAAGCATGAAGTAACTTTAGTGTCTCCCACTTCACAAGAAAATTGCTGCAGTACAATATATTTACTATATTTACTATACTTTGTAATTTTCCATCTGATATTTACAGCCTCATGTCTTAGTTCGAAAGGCTAGATCAGGCCTTTCTTGTCCTAAGAAAAAAGAATATTCCTCTGAAACAAACATCTTTTTCCTTTAAGTCACACTTTTTGTTCAGTATCATTGTTCAATCTTAGACCAGAATCTTTTGTGTATCAATGAGAGAGTATTCAGACAAACACAGTTCTATTAATTTACCAGTAGAACTATTTAAAATTTGGACTTCAGAGCCACTATTCATCTATTTTATTACACTGCAAATATTATTTTAGATTTTTGTCTAATCTGTTCAGTCAGTCTGGTTATACGTTAGCGAGGTGGGGGTCGGTCTCTTCGCCCAAGTAACCAGTGATAGGACGAGAGGAAATGGCCTCAAGTTGCGCCAAGGGAGGGTTAGATTGGACATTAGGAAAAACTTCTTTACTGAAAGAGTGGTCAGGCCTTGGAACAGGCTGCCCAGGGAAGTGGTGGAGTCGCCATCCCTGGAAGTATTTAAAAGACGTGTAGATGTGGCGCTTAGGGACATGGTTTAGTGGGCATGGTGGTGTTGGGTTAACGGTTGGACTTGATGATCTTTAGAGGTCTTTTCCAACCTTAATGATTCTATGATTCTATGATTCTATGTTTAATCTAATATAAGAATATAGCTTACTTACCCTCAGAAGATGTAGGTTTATTCATACAAGCTACAAATTGTTTATGGTCACTTAGACCTGTAATATTAAGAGGTTCTTGCAACTAGTCTGCCCTAAAAGGCCTAGCAACCACATGATATACATACACAACTGAAACTTTTTCACAGTCTGCTAGCTGCAGAATGAAAGGATAAGCACTAATTGAAAATAGCAGGCATAAAGCACAACCAGAATGGAAGGGTTTGCATTTACTTTGCATAGATGTAACTAGAAGCACTAGTTACAGGCAAAAGAGAATCGTGCTCAGAAACTGTATATACCAGTCCCTCACTAAATATAAATTTTCCTAGGTCCGTTGATTTCAATGGAGGCAGAAAAATTTACACCAGTGAAAGCCCTAGGCCATTTTATTGCCCAGATTCTATTTTGAACATATCCTGTATGCAGCAAGGATGGATATCATAAACTCTGGTTCAACTCTGACCCTGTAGAAGTTGAGATTGTTCCCAGACAGTTTTAATGTGTTTCACTAATGAAGTATGAGTGGCAGTAGGACTGGTGCAGAACAGGGGCATTTCACCCATTGCTTTGCATTCTCACCTCATCTGCATTTGTGTGGTACAGGTCGGGGAGAGCAGTATATAATCAGAGGCATGAGCAGCAAATACTTCTTCTTGAAGAGAAAATGGCCTCTGGGAGTCTAAGAAGCTGTGAAAATCCAGCCTTTATCTACTTGCTATTACATAGTTTTGATTGATGGGATTAAAAAGCAGTTTAAAAATCTTGGGGCACTATTCTGCATAGGTTTGCATGTCATATCACATAAGGCCAATTTTCTCATAATTTATTAATTTTAATCCATAATTTAAATTAGAAAGTTGTAAAACATAGCTCTAGCTGAAGTTATGAAAAGTCAGTATTCTCTAGCGTGATTCCTTTGTTCAGTTCTCTGCACCATGAATCTGACATGAAGGTAGAGGAACCTTAAAGGAAGGAAAGTTTTTTGCCAGAAAAAAAGGTACAGCCCAAAAAAATAATGAGAGTTTGTACGTAAGAGTCATATTCTTTAAAAACAAGTAAACAGCCTTTGTTTGCCAAAACATGCTGGTAGCCAAACGAAGGGTGCAGAAACAGATTCCTGGCAATCCAGGAAGTATGTGACAAACTCAGCTACACATCAGCTCAACAGCCCTTGGCAATGTATTTTTAATTGACTGTGTGGTGAAAGGTGAGCAAGCACAATGAAGCAGAACATGTAGACATATTTAGGAATACCTTTAAGGGGTTGTGAGTAACGATATAGGAAACAGTAAAAGGTACAGAAAAGACACTTCATGAACTCCTCTTCACCTCTTCTTATTACACAAATACAGTGAGTAAAACTAAGTGATGGGAAAGTAAAAAACATGATTATTTTCCACAACATATAATTAGCCTGCAATACTCATTACGCCCAATAACAGCAAGAGTAAGGACGACAGTTAAGAAAGCAATCAGGTGCTCAAAAATGCAGCTCCATTCCAACAGAATCTGCAAAAGGAACACGGAGATTATGTAGTAAATCACCACCGGTTTTGTTTACACTCCTCTGAAAGCATGATCCCTGGAAAACAGCTTTACATACTGTATGTTATGCTACCTATCTGCCTCCAATCTACCTTACAGAGACACAAAAAATACACAGACTGCCTGTGAGACTCCCGGTGTATCTGGCAATACACCAGCACTCTGGGTGTGCTCCACTACAAGGGATCCCCAGTTTTTTAAGGGTGTTCTCTGGTCAACATGAACACCCAGCTTGAATGCTCAATCAGAAGCCATGGGGGTGGGCTCTAATATCTAAATCAAACAATTGGGTGGCTTTTGAGCATTTCAGTAGATATTAGACATCGTTATTTTAAGGCATTTTAACACTTTTGTGAATCAGACCCCATGACCTCAGGAGGATTTGAAAAAGGAACAGACTTTTTTATGGTTAGCTGAGGTAAGAAGAGAGATATTGAAGTAAAATATCTCAACCAAAATAAAACAGAAAAAAAGAAAGCACTTTGGAAGCAATAGAAATCCTTTTGATTTAAGGCATGAGCCATTTTCTAGCCATTTTCTAGCATTAGATAATAAAGGGAATCTTTGAAGTGAGAGGGTTTTTCCATAGATGGTGTCTGGACATGGTTCAGGAATGGCTAGTGTCAGTAAACGGGGCTGTATGACCTGCTGATCTGAATGAGTGTGGCCACAGCTATGTTCATACAAGCAAAAGCCAGGATCTGCTAGTTAGCTGCAGTTAGCCAGGCTCAGTCCCTTTTCTAATGAGGGCCTTTTCACCTGACAAACTGCTGTACTTTGCCACATTTTCTTTTGTTTCATTTTAAACCTCCCTCATCATCTTCACTTTCCCATGTCATTTTTTCCCACTCTAAAAGGATATGCAGAAGAAAGGACTTTAAACTAATTTTTTAGAAGTGCTTAATGTAGGTAGTGCATGAGGGCAGACAGAATTCAATTTGGTTAAATGTAAGCTAATGCATACTTGCAAAAAACTGTCTGAATTTCTTGTGTATTCTCAAAGGCTCTGATGTCCTGATTCAATGAGCATTTGAGTGCTCCCGAAAAAATAAAGCCCCTTAATTTCCTTGTCAGGAGTTAAGGGTTCTCTTTCTGCTCAATCAGCAATGCAAAGACCTTAGCACTGAACTTTGATCCCTCTTAAGAAGAATCTAAATGAGTGTTGTTCAATGACGATAGCTTCTTGATGTATTGCAGCAAACAGGTTGCTGGGATGAATTACAGGGATTGAAAAATAAATACCATAATCCTGTTATATGAAGCAATGCTATGAGCTGGGTAGGTGCTGAGTCCCACATTCATAGGATCACTTCAAAATATTTAATACTAGAATTTCGGAGAAGGTTAATGAAGGCAGTAAATGATATGCTAGAACTTGCAGGAAACAAGGCATCACAAAGAGCAAGGCGCTCAATTCCAGCCTCGCTATGGCTTTTTTATGATGGCAGCAAAATAGTCAAACTGACCATTACCCAGGAGAGAGAGAATTTAAAGTCACTATAGGCGATTTTATTGCATTGCCCTCTGCAGTCTTCAGGGTTGCTAGCACACTGTTGGAAACGGGCCTGGAAAAGAAAGGAAAGAGCAGGATCTCTATGCTGGATACTCCAACTAGGCCGGCAGCCCAGTGGGGTCTGTGAACAGCCACTCTCAGCAGAACCCTTCTTAGCAGAATATAGGCACAGCTGCCCTCTCTTGCTGCCGCAAAAAGCAAGTTTACCTCCTTCCCCACCTTTGCTCCTCGGTAATGGCAAACGTGGATTACTGGAACACAAGGAGACAGGCAGGATATTGAGTTTGGCAAAAATTCTGACTTCTTATCAAAGTTACTTAATTTCCTACGTATTTCAGCATAGAATGAAGCATTGGTGAAATTCCTTTTGCCCTTTACACACTCATTTTATTAGCTCATTTCCGCAGAATGCCCCTCTCTGGCTGAACATGGCAAATGAGGTTTCACCATCTTCAGACATACGCATTCACATTATGAATAAAAAGTTGTATATCTATACTTTATTTCAGAAATCGTAATTTATTTCATAGTTCTGAGTGTATGGAAAAAAATATAATAATTACCACACCAGAAGATGTGTCAAAGATTCAAGACTTTTAGCTGGGATTTCAATTGAATTTAGTTTCTTAATGCTTATAAGGAGGTTGTTATGGTTTTAAATGAGATCTGTTGCTAATGGCAACTGTTTCAGTAATTGTAAAATCTATAAAATAGACAGGGCTATTTAAGGTGCTTAAAAATTTATAGCATATTAGATTTAATTAATACATTCAAATATGAGAAGGCATTAATGATTTAAAATCTGAATCAATATTTTTCTGTATGTGTATGTTTTGTATTAAAAATAATATATGCAATTCTCTCAATATATTAGAATGGACAATTTTTCTAAAATGGTATAGTGACTATATCCACTGCTGTATGTCTCGACCTCCGTATGCCACAACTGAAATCTGGATTAGGTAGGAAGGAAGTGCTGTGGAAGATTCAACAGAGCTCTTTGTTGGCATGTGAAAACCAAGGTTTATTAGGAGGGTTGTAATTTTATAGTCATTGTAGTGTTTATAGTGCATTCAGCTCCAGGTGCAATTACCATATCTAACCTCACACATATTAATTGGTTTTATTATAAACTACCTTTCCCCTCCTAATAAATAAAATCAATAGTTATTATGTTTCCTTCAGCATAATTATGTTTTTAAAGTGTTATAATAATATAGAAAGAACCTAGTGGACTACTTAAAGTGATATTTTCAAAGCACCTTGAGGTCACCTGATAAATGGAGCTTAGTAAGTAGTAAATTATTATTATTATTATTACTAGTGCACAGAAAGTGTAGGCAAGACTGCAAATACAGTATGTATATACATATATGTCTATATATTTGTACTAGTGGTGTCTGAAGTACTTGCAATTACATTTCAGGGTTATTTCATTCTACCATAAAGACAAATAGAAGCCTATTCTTTTCCTAAACCACATTTCTCTTGAAAGCTGGCTTCCTTAACTATAAAAAAAAAAAAAAAGAGCTAATCTCTAAAAGAGTGAGTTTGTTCTAGCAGGAGACGGGATGGAAACTTAACTCTGTACCATTTCACTGAGTTTCACTCGGGAAAAGATTTGCAGGAAAATTCTGCAGGGTTTCCCTTGTTAATATTTCTCCAGAACCTCCAGTGCTGAGTAAAGGATGGGATCTTTTTTTCTCAGAGACTCAATAGTGGTAGCCACCCACCTCAAATTGGAAGATCTCTGGAGATTTATATCAATCTCCACCTTAGACTGTCTCCAAGGAGATCCAGGACCAAAAGGACAGAGTCTCTGTTTCAACAACTTCCTCTGTTGTAATTCCAGGTTAATCAGACCATTCCTGTCCTAAAATGCTCCCTGAACTCCTAAAGGAGATATTTTTCATCAGCATGGAAATTATACTGCTCTTGCTTCTCTCAGACTCAGTGGGGTGAATTTAAAAGATATGTGAAGAACTGTAAATCCGTGAGAGTGTAACAGGCTGTATCTTAGAGAATTTCTGCAGTGACTACAGTTTGTACAGGACTAGGTTTAAACTAGATATTTCTAGCCATGTAGTATGCTACAACACATGGTTCAGCAACTGACCAATCCAGAAAGATTTTACAGCTTGTGTTGAATGCCTTGTCATAACTGCACTGCTGCAAGTAGCTATATTAAAACTAATGTGAACATGTTTACAGAAGCAACAGTGACCAGAGTATGTAATCACAGAGTGTGCACATACAGATTGATTCGATGCAGTTGTAGATGCGTACGAGTTAAACATATACCTCTAAGCTAATTACTGTTTTCAATGGAGAAAAGTAGACACATGGAGAGATTAATTGATTTGACTGAATTGCTGACTGAAAGACATTGGCCGTAAGGGATGGGAGCCTACATACCTACCTTAAACTCAGACATCTAACTTCTGGTGCTTCATTAGAACAGACAAATCCCATTCACAATGCTTAATGGATGAGAAAAAGATAAAGTACGTTCTACTTAAGATTCACTACTTAAAATTTCACACCAAACCAAAGATAAATGAGCTAGAATGTCAGGTAAAGGGTGGAGGTCTTGAGACAACAGGTATTCCTGAAAAGAGTAGAATGTCTGAAATCAAGCCTATTGCAGGAAACGTTCAGACATAGAACAGGTAATATAGCTTTGTACATAAGAAACTTCATAGAACAGGATAAATACTTGACTGGAAAGGATCTACACAATCTCCGTATAAATCTCTAAGCATAAGAATATGAATATGCTATTTGTCTTTCCAGCCTCTAGGTCACTGAAAGGAAATTGAGTGTTTATCTTGGAGGGAGATCTAAGTAGGGAACTAAATTTAACAGAATAGCAATACATGACTGTGGCTGTCTGCATAGATGCTGGTGAAAAGTTACAGGGGGGAAAAAGAGGAAGACACTATCTCAACACTTCAGATATTTCCACTTAGGAAAGCAGTCTATATCACATAACAGAAGGTGATAGTCTCAAATTCTGGTTAAATAAGATGAAAAAACTACTTCAAGAATACCTATAATTGGCAGGTCACATGATGCAGCATCAAATCAAAGCGAGTCTATCTATGAAATCGCATCTGCATAATTTTAAAATTTTCATTTTAAGTTATAATCTTCTGCTCTCCAACTGATTAAACTAGAGAAGCAGGTTTCTCTGTTTCTATGGAGTAAGCCCTCCAACTTTAAGGCAGCCCAGCTATATCATTACAAAAGACCACCTCCTCCTTAATGCAAGGAGAGGTAAGAGTTCAGATAGCAGAACCTGCAGTACTCAGTGACCTCCCACCAAGATCAAACATGACAGCATGTTAACCTGAGCATATTAATGAATGGTAAATTCTTAAAAAAGAATCAAATTGCTTTATTTAATTATTTGTTTATTGAAAAAGGACCCTCCCAGGACTCAACAAGCAAGGCATGTTCCGAAACTGCAGTGGGACATAAACTACACGGAGCTGAACATGTCTCCAGAAGTGATAGGCAGCACTCCATACAGCCAGAAGACAAAACTGTGTGCCCAAGTGTTGAAATTTAATGTGTTGAAAATGGAGTTTCTAGTAGAATATAACTACTAGTTCTTAGTAGTCATGATTAACCTTTTGAACTTACTTTCCTGAATATATGATCTGAATGCGTACAGCCTGTTGGTTTGCCTGTGTGATTCCACAACACTTGTGAATGTTTTGATTAATTTCAATCAGCTTTGTCATAGAGGTAGATGTTTCAAAAATAAATAATGTTTGAGGAAAACAGATGATGAGGCAGAAGAGAGAAATCTGAGTAATGTCTCTAGGGAAAAAAAAATTAAAAATCAGGAGAGCACGCTGTTTAGCCTAGATAGAAAATTATTCAAGGATCAGGGTTTTGGGGCTATTACATATTCCCTGTGATTTTGAACATCTCTTTAAGGATTTTTGTCTTCCCAAAAATCTATGAAATTTGCAGAGACTCAGTAGCACAAACCTTTTGGGAATTATTGTTTTCTCCGATCGCTGCTGGTGTAGTCAAGTCATAATAAAATATATTAAGTGAAAGATAGCTAAACAATTCATTCTTATTAGCTAGATGTTGTGGGCTTATGGCCAATAATTATATGTTAATTAATAATGAGTATCTTCTGTAGTAATTTTATGGCAAGCTAATCTCTGATTGTCTTGACAGAGAGCATGTGTGCTTTTCATGTAGTCTACAGGCTGTGCAATAATCCGCCGGCTTTGCGTACATTGTTCTGTTAAATTGCTCCAAAATATTTTCACAGCAAAAGCAGTTGGTAGAGCTGCATCAACACTTCATTACAGAAATTCAGTGCACCTTCAGAGAACTGCTTTTTCACCCATATTACACCATACACTGACAAAATCTTAGAATCACTTGTCCCATAAGTCCTGCTAGCACCCCTCCCAAAGCCTTTCCAGTACTTTCGAGAACTCCATCCTTCACCCACTCACTCATCATCTACACTGTGTTTCGTCCCCGCTTTTCCACTGCACTAATGTGTTGAAACAGTCCAGGTCTTGAATTTAGGTCAGTGCAACCTCTAAAAAAAGAAAAAAAAAAACCCAAAACAAAACAACTAGCAAATAACACCACCGCAACAAAAAGTACCCAGAGGGGTACTTCAGGTGTACAGAACTACTAAAAGTAGGAGCTAACTGTGTTATGGTACAAATCAAATGCTGTGGCAATAGCAGATGCCTTAGCAAGCACCTGAGAAGAAATGAGGAGGAGGAATACACGTTGCCCTCTAAATACGCATTGCTACATATGCATGGTGAAGGATTTGTGTTGGTCACTTCTGAGTTTAAAAAGTACCTCCAATTTTGAGTACTTCTCTGTATGAAGAAGATATGGTGAGATACATGCTGAAGTATACTGCCGGATTGCAGTCACATTGCTCAGCATCTTTCATTCCTGTGCATTGTAGCCATTGCTACAATTAAAAAAAAAAAAAAAAGAACTGACTGAGAAGATAAGAACAGACACTTAGACATTTGATTTTTAAATCTCCAAATTATATACAATTTTTTAATGCAATACACCACATAATTCCTGTCAAACCTTTATTCTTGTTGGTCTCTACCAGGCACAGGGTGCAATGGAAGCAGGGAAAGATATTTCTATGCCACCTCATCTTGACCCTAGAAACAACTGGGCTGATGGAGCAACTTCTTTAAACTGTGCTTGGCTCATGGAGTGCAGCCTCAGTAGTAAATCACTAAAACAATCCACAACTGAACTCCTTTTTTCCTTACTCTGAAGCAGGTAGTGTTTTCCACCACCAGAGGTCTGATGCTGGATTTAGCAGACCAGGAAATTCCTTTGGGTTGTCACTTCTTCTGTTAGAATAAGTAAGTGCCAAACTGCCTCTAGAAATTGTATTGATCAGCCTGCTGGTTCTCTTTAGGCAGAAAAGGTTGAAATAAAAGTATGTTAACTGACTGAGCAAAAGAAAAAAGTTTAACATTTTCTGGTATCTTAGCCTTGAGACTCTCTCATCATGCTTTTCCTATCCTTCTGTGAAAGTGATAGAAGTTCTTATTTCAGATCTGATTCTCATTACTGACATAATGTCAGGTGGTTAAAGGTAACAGCTGGGAGAAGAAAGGCATCTATTACATTTGCATTCAGACTATCATCAGGGTTGTGGAAATCTGTAGCACTTCAGGGCTAATTTCTGCAGCAATGTTAACTACATTCAGAAGCAGGTTTGTGAAATTTCCATGACAATTTTATAGCAGTAAATGCTGCATAATTTATAACAGCAGGAAATATAATACATGTATTTTAAAGCATTTTATTATTATTTGGTTTTATATCCAAGTAATAAATCACACAATGAAGACTGGTTGGGTTAACAGGGAAACATCTAGCAAACTTAATATTTGCTATGCAGTCTCACCAAAGAAGCATTTTTTCCTGCTGGCAGCATGTGGTAGCAAGATATTTCCCTCAAAGCAGAATAAACTTATTCTTTTCAATGCAGTCATTCTTTTGTTCAGATATTTTTATTCACGTGTGCATATATTCCATTATTTATTTATATATATATTAGCAATCACCACAAGAATTTGACAGAAAATTATCCTGCCAGAAAATGCAATTTGTCAAAAATTAAAAAATGGAAACAAAAATACTAGCAGTGTTATAACAAAGCACTCCAATGTTAACAAAATGAAAAAAAAAATCCAAATTCAATTTCAGTGAATTCAACTGAATGCTTCAACTGAAGTGTTTCAATTTGATATTGTTGTGTGTCAGATTTGCATTCTTTCCTTTATGACACTAACATGTAATAAGAGATCATCAACAGTTGATAAAAAAACCCTTTCAAATTGAAACACTTAAATATTTTTAGAAATTTTAAAAAACTATGTTCTTCCAGGATGTCTACTTATATACCCAATACTTAGTCTTACATGCTCAAATGCTTATTTCTTAGCCATGGAAAATCAAGTACTGAAAACATTTAGATGAAAAATGCTAGGTAAAATGGAGATATGGAGCAGATGTTGTTTTTCTCTGGTAGTATGTGAAATAAAAGATGGAGTAACAAGGGGGGTTTCTGTGTTACTTCATTTTACTGCTTGCATTAATACAGCTTATACCTTTTCATGTATTTAACCAAATTAGCAAACAAGATAAGCAATTAGTGAAAAAGGACCTACAAAGGCATCCAGAACTCCTGCAATAGGACTTACAAACAGAGAAATAATACAGGTCAGATCTTTGCACTTTTCTTAAACTCAAGGAGGGAAGAATGCCCTCAAGCTCCCTATCACCCAAAACCAAAGAAACAAGGTGACTAAGGGAACTACAGATTAACATGGTAATTCTTTGTACTGTAGTAAATTTCTTGCCCGAATCATATGTTCTATTCTGATAAATAAATCTCCCCTTTGACAGATAACAGTCTTGTCTCTTTTGATATGAGAGAAAGTCACACCAAAACTCCTAACTGATGTTAACCGATGACAACTGATGTCAAACTGCTGTAGCCTGAAATAAATGAACTGTGTCAACATGTTCCACGGAAGCAAAATTCTGCCTCTTGACAGGTGTATGTAGGTTTCTGACAGCAAATAGCAACAGATTCGAGAAAATTGCCTGATTTTAAAAAAGTGAGATTGATTTTACTACACATCTATGATTATAGTGGTGACCACACACTGAACATACAAACACACAGATCCAAAGATATGAAAAGTGCAGTTAACTGTCCATTGTGTACATAATTGTTACTTTTACCATTATAGTTCATCCTTATTCATAAGATAATTTTGAAATATCAAAACTTGGTGCTAATTACTTTCCAAATAACCTCCAGCGAAGACATAGCTCAGGCCTTTTGAAAACAAAATGTACTATGTCTGATAGTTCTTCCATGCTTGCTGATGTGCTCAAAAATACACCAAATTTGGTAAGTATGATTTTCCTTTGAAAAAGCTACTTTGTTCCTGCCACATTTTCTTATAGTTTGAAACCAGTGCTTCTGGCTTGAAACCAAACGTGCTTCTCTGCTACTCTACTGAATTACCTCTGATACCTTTTACAAGGTAGATCCAGATTTACTATCCTCCATTTGTGTGGCAATTTACTTGTTTTTACTGAGAGAAGGCATATCTTTGGTGGTCACTCAGCTATGTCACTTTACCAGTTCATTTAATTCCTCTATTCCTCTTTTTCGGTTAGAAAATCCCTCAAAACTTGTATTGCTTTAAACCTGTAATTCAGTGGTAGTGACCTCACGTTGTTTATGAATGGATGCTGGCCAAAAGCAAAGACATCCCTTGCTAATGTATGTAAACTAGGAAAACACACTTTGCAGATTTGATCAATAATTTGCTAAAAAGACTCTTGTGTCAGGGACAATATAAACCATATGTAAGCTGGGCAATCTTATGACCCAGCATTCTCTGCATGTTGATTGTTTAAAGTTAGCATAACACAATGTATTTTAAAACAGTGTTAGTAGGACAAACATCACAGAAACTGTTGATAAATAGATAAAGGAAATTAGACTTTTCATTCAGTTAATTGTTTTATAATGTCTACAGAATCAAGTCTGTGATAAATATAAGATATAAGCATAACAAGAACCATTTTCAAGCAGTTTCTTGTGTATCCGTCTATTATTTCCTGGGTGCAACATGATAAATGTTAATTACTTTTCCCATTTCTAAGGTGAATTTTGTGTTTCTGAGTTGGCAAACATACCTGAATAAAATCCCCCATCAAAATGGACAATATACAAAGCTAAGGGAGCAGACTTGCAAGCTTTCAGGCCCTACCAGTAGCGCTGTGACACTACTGACTTGAACAGGAGGCAAATGTAGCTGTCTCTGAGCCTATTTCCTCCCTCATCACCCTTTCTAGAGGGCCACCCAACAAAACTGTTTATTATGAGGGTATTTTTAGTGTAGTGAATACCTCTCTTCCAGGGCATAGCCTCTAAGTCACTTTGGATGTCATTAACACTCCATCAGACCGTTAGAGTAAATAACTGTTTTGTCCTTGCTCTATCTATGGAATTTTTATGAACATGCTCATGGTCATGAGGAGTCTTTGTTTGACTTTGCGACTTTGCACTTTGCTGTGAGTACCTCAATTTACATTCATTCATGAATACAATTGTCATGCAGAAATAAGAAATTTTTTCACCTTAGTCTTCTAAGTCACTAATTTTTTAGAGCACATTTGAAACACACCGAAACAAGTGGTATTAGACTTCACAGAAAATGCAGTTATTCCTGCCTTTTTCTTAAAAGCAGATCTGGCAGTGGATATACTGATAGTTATCTTCTTACAAGAGCCTACTTGCTTACGTAGCAATTCAGGAAGTGAAATATCCACTTTTTGAAGATTTCAACTTGCATTTACCCAAAACATGCCCTAGCGCACAGGTTATTAAGCAAATGTGGCAATAGCCTCCATTCATCCTTCTTAGAAATCTATTTTATGCCCAAAATTTAGATGAATAAGTTACATGAAATGAATCTTACCCTATCACTTTACCAGTTTTCTGATATTCTGTCACTTCAGATATATGTATTTTTCACCCAGTTAGCTTGTCTATAAAAACCCCTTACTTTCAGCTGTCTAGAAAGCATGATTCATTCTCAAAAACTGCAGATTAACTATTATAGAAATAATTATTCATGACTCTTGGCTTAGGTATTTGTATTGGTAGATAGGAATTAGTAGGTAATTTGACATATACGGTAGCCTGTGTAATGAAATGAAGATATTTATCACCAAATCATGAACATCCATGCTGGTTTCATGGCAAATAATGTTTAATTTGATTGCATATTGCTAATTTATGTGATCAAAGGCTCATTTCCACCAACCTAAAGGAGCTCAGAGGAACAACGACTGGCAGGGGAACCCCAACAACCTCATCAGAGCAAAAGGAGCCCCTGAGGCAGCTCCTCCCCAGGCAATCCCAGGGGATCCTCAGCCCATGGCCCTGGGGTGGCACCCACGAAAGTCAGCCAGTGGGAGAGGCTCCCTCATTCACCTTACAGACTGAGGAGGGGTGTTACTGCCCAGGGGGACATATATTCAGTATGGGATGTCAGGAAGTTCCTTCTGGGATTGTGCCAGACTTATTCTGGGATGTTCAGAGCAAGGACCAAAGGCAGGGAAAGAAGGGTGGACTGGGGAGGTACAAGTGTGGGAAGAAGAGACTGAAAGGAACCAGTTGTGTATAGGCAGGCTCCTGGTCAGCATGCTTGTCCGGCCATGCCCTGCACCTGATCCCCACAGTCTGACCCATCTTCTCATTACACTCCATTTCTAACTCTTTTCCTGGCTGCAGGGATCTCTGTCCTGTGCACACGCGTGTGCCTGGAGATTTGAGTGCAGCAGCTGGAGTAGGACCATGGGTCTCAGGGGCTTGTGTGTCTGTGGTGGGAGGAACTAGAGAGACCAGAGCATGTGTACATTGTGTGGAGGTGTGTATGTCAGTGTGTCACCACTGCTATGCAACAAGTTGGACTAGGCAGTGAGTAGGACAAGAGGCTTGGCAGACAGGTATTGGATCTGCCATGGCTCTGGGCTGGATCTTGAAGAGACCAGGTGGTCTGAGAGTTGGATACTGAGGGACCGGGGAGTCCATGCCAGGTACTGGAGAGACCATGGGGTCTGGAAGTTGGGTAGTGGAGCGGTCGTAGGTCTGAACCAGCTACTGGAGGGACTCATGGTTGCATGTGTGTGTGTCTATTGTGAGGCAGCTGGGAGACCAAGGGGGCCAGGGCCAGCTACTGAACAGGCTGTGTGTGTAAAGCTACAGCTATCTATCTGTATAGATGTATGTACATATGTATATATTTTTCACTAACAGGCTTTCATCCTGAACAGATGGGTCAGAGGAGGTAATCAGAGTTTGGCTGGCCATGTGTATATGTATATGTGTATGTGCCTATTGGGAATAAATTAGAGAACTGAGGTAAGTGTCTAAAATCAAGGGGAATGAATCTAGACTTTGGTATAGATGTTAATCTGCTCAAATACATATAATTTGTAAATATGTGAGCTGAGAAGACAACTATTTAAATCTCCACACCAAAAAGGTACATTTGTAATACCTTTTTCTAGAAAACTGAAAGTCAGGGTTGCACCAAGAGCATAAAAAAATAATAAGCTGCGGAACCATAGGTTTGGAGAAATAAATATACACTATTCTGGATGTAATTTATTTGACAGCAGCAAGTAATCTGAAAGACAATATAGACTGAATGATTCATGTGTACTGAGAAAGCAGGTCTAATTCACCATGGGAAAAGCTGTCTCAGTAGCAGTCATTAAGCTAGGCTGAGTTCAACCCTGTATGCTTTTAGTACGGATATATGTCTACTGTGCTTCAAACTCTGTCTCAGTTTGAAGATCACCAAGTAAGAAAGAGCCTGCCTGGAAAGCCTGTTCTTTGGTACATGCTATCAGTGTCTTTATATGCTGCTTGCTTTCCTAGGGCTTTCAGTCACGGTGAGGCATAGTGGTTACTCTGGGACCCCTGATACCTGTGTATGGCATGTACACAGTGTCAGCCTAAATTTTGCATATGCCTTGGCTATATTTTCTGGCAGCAGGGTGGTACTTTTCTTTGTGAAAATGGGGGAAGTCAACAAGCATTGAAGCCATCTTTGTTCACAGTGTGCCTGCGTTCTGCCTAATTGCTCTTTCCAAAAAGCAATAAAACCTATTTTTTAATCATGCATGTTTTCAGCATTCTAGAAATGAAAAAAAAGAAAAATACTGTAAATAAATATACTTAGACTAAAATATACTAGGATGGACCTCAGTGCCAAACAATTCAAGCTGCTAAAATAAATGAAATGAATTGCCACAGCTGGTTTTTCAGTAGTTGTGGCCATTTTCCTTCTCCGAATGGGTTATTCACACAACAAGCTCATCCTTTGAGCCCTGAAGGTAGACTTTAAAATATCAGTCTGGTACTTTAGAATCCAGTCTGGGGTGCATGTTTCTACTTGGAAATTAGGACTGTCTGTTAAAACATAAGAGATAACTTGAACCATGTAATTCCTTGATAGGGCTTCATGTTTTACAGAAGATCTCTGCTGAGAGTTCTTATCTCATTTCACAATTATTAGAGCTCTGATCACCAGCTGTGCTTGTGACACAGATTGGAGCTGATAGTGCTGTGATCAGCAGTGGCACAAAGCAGTTAGCAATGATCAGGCTGCTCTGCCCACCGGACTCACCAGTAAGGGAAATTGTGAAGAACAAATGTAGGTGATGGGGTTTTGATTTAACGCAAGACTGAGCAACGACAAAACATGGTCTTCCACATCCTTTTTGTTCCCCTTTGTTCCTCTTGAACAATTCTATATCTATTCTTATAACAGTTAAGCAAAGTGGTAGGTGATACTCTGCAAATCTGGGTGAGAAGAAACAGAACAAGTGGAATACCTAAGTCATAATGGTCATTGCAATCGGAAGATGATACCGCCCACTGATAAAAAGACTATCTGTGCAAAAATAAAATAAATAATCAGCGAGGGAATATTTGGACCTTATAAACCCTATTTAATTTAAATGAATGAATTGCAGGTATGATGACATATGTAGTAGATTTTTTTTTTTTCCTACACAAGAAAGTCTATATTTGCATAAGGTGTACTGTGGAACAGAATATACATATATGAAAGCTTCTAATTTGAAATATGGAAACCATGTATAAGGTTTGTTTTGGTATCTGTCATCTTAATAGCATGGGAGTTTGAACTGTATAAACAACATAACAATATGATCATGAATGCTGACTGAAGTTTGATGTAAATATGCATCATTTTGGGTAATCTGAAACAGTTAGTCTATTGCATTTACCAAAATGCTTTAAGAAATGTTTGGAAGGTTGTATATATATAAAACTAATATTCAACATGAAAGGATTGTTCAAAGAGATGGTTCTTTTCAGTTTTTCTCACATATTGTTTATTGACTCTTCAGTTCTCCTGCTTTGCTAAGAAGATTTAAGGGATAAAAGTTGTAAATACGGTCATACATAAAGCCTGAAGTAGGTCTTGCTGCATAACCTTGTCCTGTGCTTTGATGGAAAACAAATGCTTGATTTAGTAATAAAGAATATTAACCTATGCATAAATTTCTGTTGTATGATGTAATAGTTTCAGTGTGATTGATCAGAGACAAACTAAATAAAAACCGACGGATTCACTCAAAAGTGATGGATTCACTCAAACCTGAGTTGATTGCTACTAGCACAGAGGTAGCAGAGAGGTGAGCGGAGATGGTGTACAGTGAAAGTGCAGAGAAATTTGGAGACAGTCAAGAAGAGACAAGGCATGTCTTTAATTCATGTTCTCATTAGACTGGACGCAAACATACCTGAGATGAATGTTTGACCCTGGCTCTTGGTTGAACTTCCATAACAGACGATTAGTTTGATGTTGCTGCTGGAAGAAGTGGGTGGGCGCTCTTCAGAGCTGGGATGTTTATTCAGTTGAAGTGCAGAACTTTTACCCAAAACACTGTGAGACTGGACATGTTCTTGGTACATTGATGTTACTTTGTTTTCCTGTCAAAATATTTTATTCCCTTTGCCCAAAATTTTCTTTTATATTGAACAAACTTCCTGATTATATGTGGGGGAAGTATGGACTTTTAAGGGTATGCAGTGAAGACACTTAGTTTTCCAAAGTCTCTAGGTGGGAGCTCAAACCAGTTTGTTTTGTAATTTTTCAAAGAAATTCTAGATTTTTGAGCTGGCTGCTGCTACCACCAACTCTGGCTGGCAGAAAAGTTACTCTGGCACTGTGAAATGGAGCAAGAAAAGAGAATGACCTTCCAAGGCAGCTATTTTTGTTCAGGGTACTGCATTTAGTCCTTCCATTTGGCAGTGGAGGTGCTTTAGCTTCTGAAAATAATGTTTAAAAGCTATCAAAAATCTTCTATAAGGGGAACACACGTTTCACTTTTACTCAGGTTTATTCATGTTAAAAGTGTCATACCTGAAATGTTCACTAGTATGGGACTATTTCTGCCAAATTCTGAGTTCTTCTTAAGTGCTGCTGAAAACCCTGAGTTCCCACTGAGATGCATGTGAGCCGAAGCTCCTATGTGGCAACATAAGATGCTCAGTTCATCTTGCAAGTTCAGATCCTATGTGCAGTGTTTCCTTACAATAAAAAGCGTATTATCCCTTGATTCTCTTCCTTTTAATCGTAGCATTTCTAGCATTCTGGCATTGTATTTCTCACTTTTTCTATTTCTCACCCTCATTTATTATCTACTGGATGAATTATTTTTTTTTACTCCACTGTAGGTGGGGGAAAAATAGACTGCCATGGGGGATACTAATTTCTTCTAATCTTTTCCCTCAAACTTTAATCTCTAAATTTTAATCAGGATCTGTTTGATCCCTTTCAAACTGGAATGTCACATTAAAGTTTTACTGCTTCTAATCTAATTGGTCATTTGGTTATATTGCATGTGCAGTGATTTTATATCCATTTAAAATGATCTACTAATAATAAAACTATCAAGGGAAAATTGAGAAAAGAGATGACACAATCCTACCTGAGACTATCTGAGGGATACTGCAATTCTGCTGTTGTACTTTAAGGCTGTCCTGTGACACTTGGACTTGTCATGCTGGTCTCATGCATTGAAGAAAATCATAACCTTGCATCTTTTTTTTCCTGCCCAATTGTTACAAACTGCTGAGTTTGTGCCACTTATTATGGTATTAATTAGGCTATCACTAAATCTAATATAATCTAGAGAAAGTTTCTTGATAAAAACCGACAGGCTATAAATTTTGAACATGAGGAGTTAAAAAAAAGAAAAGAAAGGCAAGCTGAAATTAGACCCTTTATTTATAGTTACTGTTGTGGAAGTCCAAAGGGAGATACATCTATTTCTAGTGGGACTAAGCATAGCTTGGAAAATCAATCCTTACAGTGCTACTCTTCGTTTCAGTGTAGTTGTTGTGCAAAGAACAATTTTAACTTCCTTGTAAGTTATGGAATAAAGTATATAATATACTTAGTTTACATAGAGACAAATACGGGGAGAAATGGCAGAAGCTTGACAAAGTATTTCTAACTTTCTCTTTCACCAAAATTTCAGAAAGTAGTCATCAACTCAGTGTAAATTGTAACACAGTAGATAAGGCTGATGTTTGAATTAGAAGAAGAATTTTATTACTCTGTCAGAATGAAGCAGTATTCAAGCCAGGTTAATAAACTATCAGAGGTAAGGTTGTTAAAAGCAGCTATGAACTACCACAGAGATCCAGCCAGGACACTGAATGAAGCAGGTATACTACTGTTCTGCAGTGATCCAGGCTCTTTGGAGGCAGGGGAGAGGGCAGTTAAAGTTTTCCTGAAGCTAATTTAACAAGGTGCAATATTGTGTCTTGTAGCAGAAAGGGTAGCTGATTGTTGCTGGGTTTTCTTATGCCTTGTTGCTCTCTGGCAGTTATTCAGGATATGCTAATTTACTCGGGCGTAAACCCTAGTGCACAAATGACACTACCACTTTTGCAACTTGCTCATTCTAACTTGATCTGAGACTCCACCCAAAAGCCAATGAACAAGTCACTTCGTAGATGTCTAAATGAGCAAACAAGGAGCAAATCAGAAGAAAATCAAGTCCACAGGCTGTAAGCAGGCTTGGGAGGTATCTCCCCAGGGTCCTGAGAAAGGAACCAAAGTCAAACAAACAAAAACCAAAAAAAGAAGCAAGAAAAGAATTAGTTTCTGATATGCTCAGCTGGCATTAGTGAAAAAGTTAGATCTTTGTTGCTGTTGTTTCTGGAAATTTAAAGTGGTTTTGGCTTTCTGTACAAATCGTGTTAATGAAAGATTTGCTATGTGTATTTGTTGTATATATATATATATAGGATATAATTTTGTAAACACTTAAATCCTATAATTCAGTATTTGATTTACTGTAATTTGGATGCTTATTTCTAATTTTTACAGGTGCTCATCAAAGAATAAACTGCCATCCTTAAATTGCTTAAAGCCCAGAAGATTTGCAAGTCCTTAAAAAGGCGTTGCAAAAATGCTTCAGAATTTCAGAAGTGAAAATACTTAGTAAATGGCAATACCACTGGGTAGCTGCTGTGGCATTTGGAAGATGGTAACGTGGATAAAACTGCTGGAGCACAATACACCTTTGATTTTTTTAAGTATCCTCGTGAAGAAAATCTGAACTCAGAAAATGTGAATTGTCAGATTAACTGAGCACTCAGATGAAATACGGAATTCAGTTAGATTTGAGGCCGTACAAGTAAGACCTCTAAATTGTCAGAAACTGAAAAGTGAAGATCCCACTGGTGGAATTCAGCTCACTGAACTATTTCTGTCCAAAAGGTATCTAGGGTTAGTTGTTTGCCTAGTTTGGCTCTTCAATTAGTAGCAAGAAATAAGCATTTCCAAGGACAATTCATTTGCTCTTCAATCTGCCCTCAGCCAAAGCTAACTGATATTTCTTTTTCCTGCCCTGAAACTTATGTAAATCTGATATTTAAAAGTTCCAAGGTGTATTCTGAATTCTAATTCTTCCCCTTGCCAAAAATACAACATTTTGTGACCTGAACGTATATTGAAAAAACAAAATATTGATAATGGGGGGAAAGCGTGCCTAACACATTGTGTCTGTGTGTTACAGATAAGTGATTTCTTAGCACTAAATAGACATCTGTATATTTAACTCCATGTATACAGTTATGTAACAAAAAAAGGTTTTGACAAAGACATTTAACTTGTTTTGGTATTTTAAAATTTGAAAATTAAATAGTGCCACAAGAAAGGTAAAATATATAAGTATGCTAGACTGCTAGACCAAGTTTTTCCAAAGAAATGAACTATTATGCCACATTTTGTCATGAACATTAAATAAAATATTCAGAAACATTCCTGGAAGTTATTACTGGAAACTACTGGAAAGCATCTTAGGGGACATCATTGTATTTCGGTTTTAAACAAGGTTTATACAGTGTATAAACTTCTGTGAAATCACCATAGATTCAAGAATCAAACTATTTACTGATTTTTTTATTAAACAATATTACACCAGAAAATGTATTTTTCTATTTACAGCTGGTCAGCATTATTGCTGGGAAATAAAGAATATCTTGCTTTCAGTGTTATCTCTGCACCTGTTCAAAGCAATGATGTTGATGGTATTACCTCTTTGAAGGCGGAAGGGCTGTCTTACTTTTGAATAACAATATATACAAGATATTCCATTGAAATATACAAGAGTATCTTGCATAATCCATTCAAGTTAACATTAATATACAATGGATAATGTTACAGAAGATAAAAATTAGTGTTACCTGGGGTTGGAGTGAGAAGAACTGAATGGTGAAGTTGAAATATTGGCTCCTGGAGGCTGTGATGGGGGATTTGTGCATGACAGCACGAAATATGTTTACCTTGTCACCACTGAAACAGTCTGGTGTAGTACATGTAGAGTTATGAGATATGCTTTAATTTTTCCAATATTATTCATGTGGTAACAATTAAGGGTCATATTGCCACTGAAGAGGAAATAGATTTTTATGAGAAATACAAAGAGAAGAAAAATCCCCTTGTTTAGGTTAATGTGTTCTGAACGTAGAAGCAAAATGGAAAACAAGATTTTTTTTCAATTCTATTCTTGCTTGTTTAGGCAGTGAGATACAAAATAAAGTGTGTGTTACTATGAGATAACACTCACCTCTGGGGCTGTTGCAAAGGAAAAAACAATACAAATTGCCTTCTAAGGAGAGCTGGTTGCCTTCAAAGAACTTGAGAAAATTTGTGTTACAGTTAGAAACACTTCAAAGTACTTAATTAGGTTTTTGGGGATGAGATTAATGAACCATTTTTAAGAAAAAGAATCCATGCTTGTTAGAGCAGTGATAGCTACTTCCACTTATTCAAAAGAGAATAGTGAAAACATAATGGATGAATCTTAAGGCATTTTCTTTCAAGTGTGCACATATGTATGACTTTTTAAATATACAAAAAGAACATCAAGATTTCAAAGTCGCAAGTGCTCGAAAGTCAGGCTACTATAGTAACTTTAATTTACCCCTTGTGCTCATGTCTTAGAATTTCTATCTCAGTTTAAGATCATTACTTATTTTATCTGTAGTGGAACAGTTTTTTACTATCTTCTTTGCAATGATCTTTGATACATTTGAAGACAGTTGTTCCCTCCAGTTGGCTCCTATTCACACTAACCAGACCCAGTGAGATAATCTTTCCTCTCCAGCCTTTCTATTTTTTGAACAATTCGTACTGTTTACCTCTGAACATCTTGTACATTTATCTTGCTTTTTAAAAATGTGTGGTAGTATTCAGAGCTGGAAAAAAAAGAACCCGTGAACCAGCAGAGGCCTACTGACACTGAGGAGAGTGGGGTTCATGTACCTTACATATGAACTCCTATTTACACATTCCAGTACAATAATAGTTTCATTTCTGTTAGCAATCATATGACATTGTTGGCTTGTAGTCAGCGTCTACTCCCAGAGATTTTCCACATACTCCTGTGCAAAACCACTGTTCTGTACAAAACCTATTGTTTCGAATTCTATGATTCTATGATTTTCCCACCTTGTTTCTGCAGGTGTTTAAACTTGTCCTAGTAGGTAGAATATGAAACTTTGCAATACGTATTCCTGACCAGAACACTTTCTCCAGATGAGGCAAGTCCTCTGCAGGATTCTAGCTGTGGAATATCATCTGTACTCATCATATCAGTTTGATTCACATCTGGCCTTTACTAATGCTCATTGAAGATTTCAGTGTTTTCTAAAAAGTTATTTGTGAGAAATATAAGCTTTTTCATTTGAATTAATTTAATTTTTTTTTTCTTTAACATAAGCACTAAGACTGTTTTATGGGAAGAGTCCAACTAGCTGGAGACACCAAGGTTTTCTTTGGTGAGCTGCAGTTGTGGGCACTCTGAGGTGCAGAAGTCATCCCATAGCAGCTCTTGGTGCTCAGCAGCATATGAATGTATTTCTCCCAGTGTTCTTCCTGAATAAGCGAGGTGCCAGGGTCATGACTGGCTCATCAGTATTTTATGCTAGTCAGCTGAGAAGTTTTAAGCAGGTGTAGGTCACATCCAAGACAAAAAGGCTTTCCAAATAACAGTGTCTTTTTGGCTTTCGCTGTGTATCTAGATCTATTAAGACTTAGCAAAGCTAACTTAGTATTACTCCCCATTGCAATGATTCAAAGGACTAAAAGAGAAGGAAGAGATAATAAACAATGATTCAGTCTGAACAGAATGGACATTAAACAAAGCATGTCTCATCTGAGGCACCACAATTTTTGCAGATTGATCATTCATGGAAATATACCAACCAGCAACTTCATCTGACTGAGACAAGTTACATTCTTTGAGTTAGTGCCTGTGTCTTTACTTGTCTGTATTGCCAATGAAGCCAAAAGGTAGGATGTTTGTCTTCAATTGTCCTGAACAAAATTTAGTCCAACATGATGACAATAGGTGAACTACTAATTACTGTAGTCATGCCAATGTCAAAGTGAATACAGCTAAATAAAGAAACAGTTTTAAATATCTGACCTACAGTTAAAATGGGACAATTTGAAAACCAAACACATAACATATCTTTAAATATATATATGTATGTCAAGTTTTATTCATGTATGTTATAGTTTTTGGTGGGACAGCATGACCTTTTAATTTGTATATTTTAATAGGGTTTGTTTTGTTCATTTGTTTTGGGTTGTTTTTTTTTTTTTTTGTCTCGTGAAAAGCTAATTTCCAATAAATAAAAAATATAGGTAAAAGTTTGAAATATCTAAACCTGTTCTTTTCAAGCTTTCTACTGACATTATTGTGAATGTATAGATAAAATACTAGAATACATGACAGATACAATCAAATCTGAAAAAACAATCAGAGAAAATTGTAAGTAATGCACATATGGAATACTCACCCTTATTTTTAGACATGCAAGCAAATAAAATGTGAGAAAGCACAAACAATTTGCTCTGCAGGCGCATCCTGAATGACAGGTTGACTTATATTTTCCCCAAGAAAATGGATAAGCTGTGTTTATCTGGGAAATCAATTATCTAATCTATAAAAACTTTGAAGACTGTTTAAAAACTTAAATAAGTTTTGTTTTGGTTTTTTTTTTCTTTTAAAAATCAGATACAAATTTCAAGAAGCAGAGTAATACGTAAATTGCAGGAAAATATATTTGCTTCATTACATTAACTACAGACTATTTTAGTGTTTCTTATCAAACCATTCTAGACAAAATAAATCATTAATTCTGATAAGAGTCGGTTAAAATTTGGCATGCATTATGTGTCTGAAATTTTTGCCTGCTCCTGAGATAATGCTTACGGCACTGCATACAGCTGGCAGCAGATGCTGGTACTGACCATAAGAGAAGAGAAGAATAAAATACATTGCAAAAGGTATTTTTGTTAGCAATTTAGAGAAAATGTTCTCACTATAGCAACTGTAAGTTTTCTCTGTTTTAATCAAGAAGCAGACTCACATTAACAAGTTTAGTAAACTTTTCTACTTTGTCCTTGAGGGAAAGTTGTGTGAATTCCAGAGCCAGGTACGCCGTTCGAAAAAGATGAGTTATCACTGAAAATAGTTACAGAATTTCAGACTCCTTTCTTTGTAGTAAAGAGGAGCTAATAATACTTTTGCCCAGTATTACAGACTACCTGAGGACCCTGGAAGAGCCAAAAGTTGTTTGTGCTATATAATCCTTAAGCAATATTTTCCATGCTCATTTTTAAGCTAGACGACTGGCAGGAAATGGCATGCCTCCTTACCCAGGCAAGGTGGTAAATTGGGTCTTGCAAACAAGAAAGATAAAATGCCATGAAGCAGGTTAACAGCATCACAACACTTTAACCACTATTTCCATTCAGTGCTACATGTTACTCATACAAAATCCTCCACAACGTAAAATCAATTATTACTATATAAGACAGGAATCTAGGAGCTCAGATGTACTTCACTCGTTGCCAGATGCAGGAAAACAAATGAGATTTTCAGAGATGAGTGTGTCAATTTGTTTTTAAATATACTTCCGGTTTGACAGATGCAATTGGCCTGTTTGACATTGAGAACACTTGTGAATACAGGAGAAGTATGTGAATATACAAATACCTCACCCAAAACCAAAATGTTGCATCCAGTAATTTATACTTTGGTTCCTTAAAGTATACGTACTTCAGACAAAGTTAATTATTTATCACCTGCATTTCAAAGATGGTTAAACACAAAGCTCACAAAGCATACAAATAACCTACATTATAGACCAATTATTATAAACCCAGTATGTGCGTGACAGCATGGCAAACCAGTATAGACTGGCATATTTTAGTATATAATTCATTAGCTTGGCATCATAAAATCATAGAATCATAGAATAGTTTGGATTGGAAGGGACCTTTAAAGGTCATCTAGTCTAACCCCCTTGCCATGTGCATCTTGAACGAGATCAGGTTGCTCAGAGCCTCGTCCAACCTGACCTTGAATGTTTCCAGGGATGGGGCATCTACCACCTCTCTGGGCAACCTGTTCCAGTGTTTCACCACCCTCATTGTAAAAAATTTCTTCCTTAGATCTAGTCTAAATCTACCCTCCTTTAGTTTACAATCATTCCCCATTGTCCTGTCGCAACAGGTCCTGCTAAAAAGTCTGTTCCTATCTTTCATATAAGCCCCCTTTAAATACTGAAAGGCTGCAATAAGGTCTCACTGAAGCCTTGTCTTTTCCAGGCTGAATAAACCCAACTCACTCAGCCTTTCCACCCCGCTGATCATTTTCGTAGCCCTCCTCTGCTCCAACAGGTCCATGTCTTTCTTGTGCTGAGGGTTCCAGAGCTGGACGCAGGGCTCCAGGTGGGGTCTCACCAGAGCAGAGCAGAGGGGCAGAATCACCTCCCTCGACCTGCTGGCCACACTTCTTTTGATGCAGCCCAGGATACAGTTGGCCTTCTTGGCTGCAAGCACACATTGCTGGCTCATGTCCAGCTTTTCATCCACCAGTACCCCCAAGTCCTTCTTGTCAGGGCTGCTCTCAATCCCTTCATCCCCCATCCTGTATTGATACTGGAGGTTGCCCTGACCCATGTGCAGGACCTTGCACTTGGCCTTGTTGAACCTCATGAGGTTCACA
>NW_009222652.1:51463-74465 GCF_000690835.1 Fulmarus glacialis
AGTGTCGACTGCACCACTCAGCTTGGTGTCATCTGCAAACTTACTGAGGGTGCACTCGATCCCACTATGTCATTGATGAAGATATTAAACAGTACCTATCCCAGTACGGACCCCTGCGGGGTACCCAGTACGGGACCCAGTATGGGCCCTATGGACCCTCTGGATGTGTTCATCCAACTAATTCCTCACCCACCAGACAATCCACCCATGAAATCCATACCTCTCCAGTTTAGAGAGAAGGATGTTGTGGGGGACCGTGTCAAAGGCCTTACAGAGGTCCGGATAGACGACATCGGTAGCCCTTCCCATGTCCACTGATGCAGTCACTCCCTCTCCGAAGGCCATTATGTTGGTCAGGCAGGACTTGCCCTTGGTGAAGCCATGCTGGCTGTCTCGAATCTCCTCCCTGCCCTCCTATGCCTTAGCATAGCTTCCAGGAGGATCTGTTCCATGATCTTGCCAGGCACAGAGGTGAGACTGACTGGCCTGTAGTTCTCTGGGTCTTCCTTTTTTCCCTTTTTAAAAATGGGGGTTATGTTTCCCCATACATTCATTCCCCAGTACATTCATACAATGTACTGCTTTCTAGTTCACTAAGCACAAGATATAAAGTTTATATGGTGCAGGATAAGAGACTATCCAAAGGGACCTTGCCTTCTTGGCAGCGAAACAAATGAAAGATATGTCTTAATGTGTGGCCATTAACAAGGTTGCCAATTTGCCGAAGTAGTAACTGCTCAATGGGAACGTCTTATGGGATTAACGATTTAGTTTTTTAATTGGTAGTTATAAGTATCACATAAAGAAACTGAAAACTTAGATGAGGAGAATCTTATCCAAAAGAAGTGTTTTCCACTGGTTGAATATACATCAGCCAGGTGAGAGTCCCTTTTAAGAAGATAGCATAGACAGCACAAAAGGTAAATGTACATGTGTATCCCAAATGAGTAATTATGTGTTTTCACAGAGGAAATCTATACCTGCCTCTGTCTTTAACCCCTACTGGGTTATCTGGTTAGTCTTACAGATTTTCAAAGTATTTTCCCAAGACATTTAAATTTTGTTTCTTATATTATGGGTGGGACAGTGCTGTTCTAGTTTGTAAAAATTCTTCCAGATAGTTGGAGCAACAACTGGCTTTTCCATGGCCTCTTGTCCTAGCATCCTGCCTTAGCCTCTGGGGTTGGAATTTATCTCATCTAACTTTAGACATCTAAAATTTTCACATGTAAGTATGAGATAGTCACCTGTGCTTCACTCATGGTCAATGGAGAGAAACATGCACCTCCAGAGGGTGATTCATCTGACCTGTCTTATAGGGCTATAGCAGCACAAGACAAATGGCTCTCTGGTGCCTACTTCTCTTGTTGACTCTAAAAGAGAGACTCATGTGAGTACAACAGACTTAGATTTATAACTTTTAGATGCTTAAGTTAAGGCAGAAATATTCAACTCTAGGTTCTCTGTTAGTTCCTTTATTTGTCTTTGTATTTATTTATTCAAAATCAAAGGGTTTCAGCTGAAAGAACTGAGAAAGACCAGCCATAGAAAACCATACTAATTTGCGCTCTTCTGGAAGATGTGCATTGACATTCTCGTCATTGAGAGAACAAGCTGAACTTGGATCTCCTGACTCCCAGGGCAGTTTCTATCTAGCAGTTCACTGAATATACGGCATTGTGTTATCAGACTGACTCATCTCTGAAGCCTATTTTGAGAAAGGGTTTGATGGCTGTGGTTTCAAAAATAGGAAGATCCAGCAGGGCAAGAAGTGATGGGACAATAGCATTTCCTATAAAGAAGCTGTGGAAACTTACAGACTTAATAGGATCCTGGATTTTCCTGGATTTATTATAATTCATTGAACACTGTGGTATAAAAAGTGATTTTGTGAATCTAGTTTTTTGTGAATTAACATCAAATGATTTTAGTTGCTTTACTTTGAAATGTGTTACTGAAAAAACAATAATTACTCCCATTCCGAGTTTCAGACTGATACTGAATATTACAGCCATGAACTTTTCATGTGTACAAGTATTTTTACTGAGATTTTTTTTTCTGTTATTGGATATTTAACTATACTCCTGCCTATAAAAAGTGAATATATTTTTTCTTAATACCTATTCACTTGCTCATAAACTGGAAGGAATTACATTATGATTAAATATAAACAAACCTACAGCTCCTAATAAAATAATTAGAGTTGTCAGTAGTAGTTTGGAATAGTGCAATGACTTATGTTTCTTCTGATGGTGAAAAGCCTTAATGACATAAATCAGTAGTCCATCAGGAACAGATAAGTTTTCCTATTCAGATTTTTCAGTGTGCTTCTGTTTAGCAGGCAATTGACAGGTCAATATTTTGTCATCCTGGTCCTTGAGTGATTTGGCATCCTATAACATTTGGAAAAATTGAACTTTAACAATTCATCAAATTAAACATGGGCAAGAATGGAATATGGTCCATTAGCCAGGTGTGCCTTTAATGGAATTTAAGTTTTAGCTGCATATGAAGCTAAATTTGAACTTACTTTCATTTACTTGTACATTCAATGAATATTGAGAATGAGTAATGATATATTCACTTTGTGAAATACACTTACTACATTTCATGACCCATGGTCAGTTTACAGCCACATAAAAGACAGATTTTTATCATAGAGATGGCACCTGGAACAAGGAAAAAACCTATTGATTGTATTAGATGAGGCACTTGTAGGAATTGCAAGTGATTGACTATTAACATGCTGTCATAAAATCCAACCCTAACAACGGAAGAATTCACTATTTTAATCAGAGAGGGAAAATTAAAGAAGAATAAGGCTGTCGGTATCTACTGCAGCATAAATCACTTCAAAATAACAAATTAAACAGAAATAATCACTAATCTTTGTTAAAGCAGTTTTTATTAGTGATCTAAAGTAGTTTAGATACTTTTTTTAAGCTTCTTGGGTTGTTTCACACTCTAATTTTAAAAATCCCTCATTCAGGAGGTTTACTTCTCCTAAAGGAAGTCACAGTTTTGATATTCAGTTCAATACTCAGGGGCGTTATTCAAGCCATCAAACGCCCTTTCATAAATGTTCTTTCCAGCCTCACACTAAAATTTGGCTGCCACTAGTTCTTAGATAAATGATGCATGCAATGTGTTGCCACAGAAATACTGAGCAGACATTTGCTGAGGTCTGGCTGCCCTAATTAAAGGAAAGATGAAATAATTGTTAGTGCTATAACCTCCTAGTGCTACTCTGGGCCCTAAGTGTTCTTACACTAGATAAATCCTCTTTCCTCTCTTTCAGTGTCTTTGAAACAAAGCACCTACGTAGAGCATATTCATACTATCTGCTTCAAAAGATGGTGCACCCCAGCAGAAACGAATTAAGGAATTAATGTCTACAAGAACCATTTCTTTCTAATCACTGTGAGATATTTTCTCTTGCCCACTGTGCCAAGCACCTGGCAAACACATGTTCAGACTTGGCTCAACAACTTACAGCACAGTTGTGTGGCTCTGTTCAGCTTTTAGTCATCACAGAATTTTGAGTTTGCCCTTGCTAGAATGAGTGGAAGTCTATGTTTAGGTATCCACTGGGCACTACAGTTCAAAAATGAAGGTGTCATACAGTTTTAGTGCTCCCACTTGTGTTGGTACATAAAAGAATATATGTCTACAGAGAAAAGGTCCAAACTCAGATTATTTGAGAAAGAAACGTAAATTAGAATGTATTTGGTCTGGATCTATTGCCATGTATTCTTGCAGAACCTTTACTGTCCATACTAAAGTGGTATAATGTCTTTAATAATATAAACCATTAGAAAAGCAAATATGTTTTTCTAAAGGTCATTTTTGAAGTTACCAGGTGCCTCTGTGTTTACAATACATCTTCAATAGGATATAACTCTTACTTAGTCTAAAGGAGTTAGAGATCAGAGAACTTTTGTGGATCTTGCCCTCTGTCTCTAGAACTCAAGCTAACTATGAGAATGTATTGACTGAGATGAAATTGAAAGATTTGTAGGAATTTATCATGTTCTTTGCCTTTGACACAAGACATTGATTTACAAATGAGATCTTACTTGATAAACCTGATAAAGTATATCAAAGCAAATAGATTTGTATGATAATTCAGCTTTTTTCAATACAGTACTGTAAAAAAGGAAGTGGTTTCCTCCCTAAGGAAGATTGCTCTAATCATTCATATAACCTAGGGTAGGCATCTTGATGCAAACTCATTTGTAGCTCAGTGCCTAGAAAATGAATAATATATTTCATGTCCTGTAATTTCGTTATAGATTTAGACTTTGAGAAAAAGAAATTATAGACATTCAAAGGTAAAAGCCAATAGAAGATGCATCAATTAGTGCTCACGTACTACAAATACTTCACTTTTGTTCAGTTGCTGGTAAAAATAACAGGAAAAGAGAGATTAAAAAAATAGAAGAGGAGGATAGAAGAAGCATAGGCATCTTGGTTCACTCTAATCTGTCCTTTAATTTTTAACTAGACAGTGCAATAAAATCCGCTGTATAAGGTCCATTTTACTTAGTAAAAATTGTACAGTCAGTTGAAAGAGCAGCTGGTGACATTGTAGTCAATGTTCTCCAAAAGCTAATTGAGAATGATAGGAAAAAAAATCTGATGTAATATATAGCTGCACAGATTTCCATCTCACCCCAGACACTCATTACACACATCTGTTCTTCATTCCCAATGAACAACACAATTCATCTGAGTTTCTTCCAAAGAAACTCATCGACAACCCAGAAGACAAAGAGGCATACGTGAAACACATGTTGAATTTTATCCACCCTGGATTAATGGTTGCTCTAATCATTATCAACTTTCAATGTAATTTGAAGTATATCATCAATGTACATTTTTTCATTAAATTTAGAAATATTTTTATGACTTGTGTTATTGTGGTGCCCATACATGAAAAATGATGTTCATAAATACAGGGAAATTTTTGCAATGAAATAGTTTGCAATCTAAAAGGTACAGCAAGTAGAAATGTTGATTCAAATTTATGTTTTGAAAAAACAAAATTCATTCTGATAAGCTGGTGGGGTTCTAAAGGTTGATGCCATTTTCCTGAACATTTTAAGGTGTTTAAATTCCCACAGAGTATTTTATATTAGTTGGGATATTAAATCAAGCAGTATGTAAAAAATTAAGAAAAAAATACTTTCACTTCTCACATTTTCTCAAAGGTCATATATACTGAGTATTAATTTATCATTTGGTTGTTAATCTAGTAGACAGCTTTGAGGATTCAACAAATTGTGTTCTACTAATAACATCCTTCTCAATGCACCATTAATTGTATTTTTTGTCATCTGATTTTAAAAGTCAGGTTTTCTGCTTGTACACAGTCATGGAGTCCTATCCAGATTGATTTGACACCATTTTATGCATGCTAAGAATCTGGCCCACAGTCAATAAAAATTACTTTTTCCTTTATATAGGATTCCACTGTTTTGTGGTGTAATGGGAAGCACCACAGCATTCTTTTCTAGATTCATACCTCTTCATGACTAAGCATGTCAGCTGAAATGGAGTCTAGAAATTGAAGGAGTCTTGTTTCCAAATGCTCATCTCTGCCATCAGACTGTCAGTAGTTGAGATAAATTATAATGGAAAGTCTTCCTGGGTGTGGTTGTTGGAGGCACTAGAACTCAAAGATGCAGAGCTGTCCTGTCTCTCATACTGAACATGACCTAGAATTGTCTTCCACCTCTTACTTCTTCACAGCTGGGCCTGTACCATAACTGTTTGCACTGCTGTATCATCTGTAGCCTCACATGTCTGACATATAGCTTAATAGACCTATTCTGCAATCTACCATTCATTTTGGGAACCCTGTTGGTCACGGATATGGAGTAGAAGCTTGCAGATATGGGGCAGAAGCTTAGGGTGCTCTTTTGCAGCTTTCAGTGTGCTTACTGAGTAGGCTCCACATTCAAATGAGTGCTGTTATAATTCATGCTTCTGGTTTCTGTTTAGTGCCACAGCCTCTTCCGAGTCAAATGAACTGTCTGTAACAACTCGATTCTTTTATTCTTTCCATAAAATGGCATAATACATGGGTTCTTGCCTTTTGAGAGGAAAGAAACTTGAGAAGTCTACAGAAGAGTTGTGGTGGATATACTGTATGACATTAACAAGACAGTACTTAAACACCTTCAGGCATGTATAAAGGAGCATACGCCCACTATTGCATATTTACCATCACCACTGCACAATAGTAAGAAATGATGCTCTGAAAATGAGGCCCAGAGGAGTAATCCCATGTCAAAAAGTGAAGAGAACTCTTATTCCAAATACCAGGAACACCTCTGAGACTTAATTTTTCCTCCAATGCAATGTGAGAGGCTAGTTAATGTATTATATTTACCATTGCAACTGTGTGTTTTATACTGCCTTACACAGAAAATCTTTGAACAAACTCCTTGGAGGGATAAAAGTCACCAGAATTAGTAAATTATAGATTGTTTCACTGGGAAATATAAATGTGAGCAGTGCTTCCAATGCATGCAGACAATGACACTGTTCTAGACATAAAAGAAAGTGTTTTATATGTGTCTGGCTGTTCCTACTTACGTGCTAAATCTGTAGAAAAGTCCAGAATCAAAATGTTTATCTCTGCAGTCATACAGTAAGAGTTAAAAGAATAAACCAAAACCCTACATTGTTCTAAGGATTTTGAGTCATTTAGAGATGAGTTCATTATCCGATCTAATTCAGTAGGGCTCTAAAATTCTGAAGACACTGCAGTACTTACAGTGAATGCTCATTTACTAACACCTACAGACACTCTTCTAATCCAGTCTACCACTGATAATTATGTTGGACAGAAAAGACAGAGCAGTGTTACCCATTTTGTCTGGTAAATGTATAGAAGAACACAGACTTTTGAAGGAAGGCTGCTCTATTTCATCCTTGGATAGCTAGCATCATCAAAAAGCAGTCTCACAATGCCCCTGGAAAGGATAAAACTTAACACCCTCATTTCACAAGCAAGTCCTCCTACACTAATATCATTCTGTCCTGTTGCTGGGAACTTTTAAAATGTTATCCTACCGTTTGACATAGCATCTTTGTTATGTTGTACTCTTCAACATATTCTGCTGAAAAGCAGAATGATAAACTCCTAATGTGAAAATCACTTAACCTTATAAGGTTATAATTTTATGTTTAAAACTTCCACCACCTGTCATCAAGTGCAGTTGTTGCTTGGTAATCTTGGTTTTCTCATTCTGTTGTCTTTTTGATAATTTCCATGTTACTTTGGGAATGGTAAAAAAAAGGAATCGTGTTCTGAATCACCAGCTATCTGCCACAGATCATCAGCTCTCCTTGCTTTGTACAGAGTAGAAGGATCTTCTTCCTTGTTTCATTTTTTTTTTGTACTAGTTCTTTGATCATAGAGTTGTGAGGTCCATGAGGAAAATTAAGCAAAAATTTTAGCAGAACCATTGAACATAATAGAAGCTTACATAGGCTACATCACTAGGTTTACAAACCTGTAGAAATAATAGGATGGGCTCTGGCTTTGTTAGCCAAGATAACTTTATTATGTGGCTGACGAGGCAGACAATTCAGACTAGGGCCCTTCCTAACAGGGTCCCAAACTGAAATAGCACAATGGCTGCTCAGGCTTGAACTGCTGTTACGAATCTGTTAATAAAGTCCACTGCATGTCTTACAGGCAGCAATATGGGTGCATGGTGATGGGCTTGGGAGCCTGCCAAGCCTTAATTACAGCTTGGACCACGGGATCTCTGTAACAAATAAATTAGCAAAGCTTCTTGCTGAGTTTCTGTTCTCTGGCCATCCATAATCTCCCTACAATACATTATTAGAGTAATGGCTATAACATCTTTTTCAGTGGAGACATCCACAAGTGGTCTTATTCCTTCAGATTTCTTGTTTGGAAGTTGTCTAATGCTTGAAACAGGATACAATTTTCTTGCTTTTAAGAGCAACCTTGTTCTTCAAATGGTAAAATGTACAGCAGAATGTTAGCTGAGAAACACTTAGGGTAGGATTCAGTTCCCAAAACACGGGTTTCTTAAAAGACTTTAGGTGCCTCAAGTATCTGCATGGGGCTGGAAAATGTGATACAAGGACCTTCAGCAGACTCTTGATTTTCTGGAACAAAAGCTGGTGGCCAGATGAGAAGCTGTAGAGCAGCTCAAATTGTAGCAACACCTGTGTTCAGACAACTGTATCCCTCCTCTAATGTCTGCTTCCTGCTTCTGAATCCATGGAAATCGATAAAAGGCAATCCTTCATATACTTCCAACCTGAGATGCCATCAGAAACACACTTCCGTTATAATCTGTTTCCCTCTTTCATTTAGAGATAGCAGTTCCTCAGACAGATGGGAAGCCTCTTGCTCTGGCCAAGCCTGTTTTAGAAAATATTCTGTAACTGTAACCAGTTGTGTGATAAAGATGTTTGAATAGTAAGCTTTCTGAAAGACTTTCCAATAAATTATCTCCAAGACAAGGTTTTTGACTTTTACTGGGTTAATGTATGCATATTCTGCTTGAAAACAAACCAACAGCCTAGCTGACCAAAAGGAAGGCTAATACTCTTTCAGATACAGCTGGGGAAATTCCATTCTTAAGCACTGATTTAATCATATATCCACATTTTATGAAAGACAATGTCTATATGGGATACTTTATCCTTTTCCCAAGATCCTATTAGGAGGTATGTCAAACAGAGCCTGATTTAACTATGAGGTCTTTCTGGACATCTTTTTTTGGGCTTCCAGATGAAATGTCAAAGTATTGGGATCAGAAAGTCCTCTTGCTTCCCACTAACTGCTGCGATTCTATTATTCTGCAGTTCTAATGGGGCTGCATCACTGTAGCTGACAGTGGGTTATGTCCTTTATTTCTGGACTTCCAGATGCAAACCGTTACTTTTTTTATTTTAATAGAAATAAAGTCTAAGTATAAAAATCTAATTTAGAAACGACATCAAAATGGTGCAACTGAAAGTTCCCTTTCTCTTGTTTCCAAGATTTCATATGGGGTAAGACAAGCTTCAAAACTCAGCAAATGTAAGCCTTTGAATTCACCTTCCCTCCAGATTTCAACCAGCTGCAGAGACTAACCTGTACCTCTATAGGCTTACAAGATGCAAACCTTCTTTAAGGAAGTAGGGATGACAAAATTTTGCTATCCCATCAGACAAACTCTTGTAAGAACTGTGCTCTATCTTCCAATGGAAAATAATGGCTTGCATATTCACTCTGCTCTCAGTGAAGTAAATAAAGATTTTAGGATATGCAAGTTCATGATCAATGTGTGAGCTGTGAATAATTGTCGCTAGGTCTGACAGCACAGTTGAACACAAAGTTGGTGTAGATTTTGTTACAATAGAAGCGTTTTCGGTAATTTTACAGTCCACTTACCAAAGATGCATATATTACCAAATTTCTATTTAAAGGAGTTCCTTCCCTCCTCAGAACAAGATTTAACTAAATGAGTCTAAACTCAATAAATCACCTAAATGTATATCTCCCTCTGGAGAGAAACCAGCAACACTGATGTAAGTTGAAAGCCATCCTAGCCTTCCTTTAGACTAAGAAGAAAGAAAAGAAATTGGAAAAAATGTGTAACAGCCCAGAAACAAAGACAATACAAATCTTAAAAGTTCCAGGTACAGTAAGTAAGTTTTCTTCTTAGATATAAAAGAGATATCAGAGAACAGATGTTGGTTTGAGCTTGCTTCTCAAATAGGTCAGTTACTTATGGTCTTAACCTTGAATAGACTCTGGTAAAACATTTATTCATTCTAATCAAGAACAAATGTCCTATTCTTTACTTACTTTCCATAAAATAAAATGGGGCCTTAAGACAATGAGAAGAGGACCTTAGGCTAATAATATTATATTTCGAGATCAGAAAATGCTGGCCTAGGTTTTTGCTAAATTAATATGATAGGGTTTAAACAAAGTAAAACAATTTTCTTTATTGAACACTTTCTCAGAACATTTGACAGTACAAATTTGCTAGTTCTTGAAAATTAGGTATACTGCTGTGAATGAGTAATTAGATATAATTGGATAGCAAATTAATGAGCTGAAGAGCTTAAAGGTAATGAAGAAAAAATATGACCCAAATGAATTACAGTAAAACAGACAGATGACAAAATGAGGTATGCTATACTTAATCATTTGCAAATATTTTGAAACACAATCACAAATATTTTATTCCTATAGAATGTTCTTTTATGTACTTAGTAAGCAACACTTATGATTTTCAAATTGCTGTTGTATTCTTTGCAGGCATCTTAGCTGAAAGTAATAGTCTATCTCTTTGTGTGACATGCATGAAAAATGCAGGATATTTCTTGCAAATGCTGGAGCACGCATGTCTCTATGTGTGGCTGTGCACATGCATGCGCTTACATGCGTATGAAATCACTTGGATTTCAGTGTCGTGCCTCCTCCAACCCCCATAGATGAACTCCAAGTTCTACCTTCCTAAATAATGTCTACATTGTTCTAACATAATTACTATGCATCTATTGCTATTTTGTTTGGTGAAGATTACTCATATGTGCTGCATACTAATTCAGAAAGCGTTTGCCATTGGTGGTGAACGAGTAATTTATTTCATGTTTTTTGCTCTCACTGTAAATGCAAAAATATTTTACTAATGTTTTCTGCTAGATAAGAAGGCATTTTAAAATATAAATTTCTCTTTCATTTTTCTTTTTTTGCCACATTATTTCAAATGCCAGTAGATAGAGTGATAATGCCCTGAGATATTGCAAAATTTCCAGGAAGATTAATGTTGTACCTTTCACAATAGACTGTTTATTAATAGAAAATAAAAAATAAATAGTACACAATGCTGAGATACAGGGAGATGTATAGCATCCAAAATCAATGCATACAGATAAGGGTTATGAGGCTGATCCAAGTCAGAACTGCCTTTTCAGTTGACTGAACAGTACCAATCCTCTAATCTAATACCAATTTGGCAATAGCATTTGGTAGTGCAGAATAAACATGATACCCAGAAGGGACATTCATGTACATTCACATACATATATTCATGTTCATACATGAGTAGAGTGGGATATATATTTTGTTTTCATATTCCCCGGATATCCTTCCACTGAGTTACCTTTTATTGTCTTCCTCACGGAAGGCGTTGGTGTTTCTCATAAGCTTCACCTCTACAACTCCTTTTTAGATAGTAGTTTATTCACCTGCATGCAGTTTCTTACTAGAGCCATGGTTGCCATTACTTCTGGACACACTGCAAAAAATGAACAAGGGAGAAAATAAATTAATTTTGGACAATATCTCCCCTGTGTTAACTAGCACCAGCTTAGGGGTCTCACCCTTTCTTTGGAAAGAAGTTCATCAATTTTGTATACGTGATAGAGGAAGTCCTTTTATCTTACCTCTTTATACTCTTATCTCTTACCTTTATTTTGTAGAAGCATATAAATTGTAGAAGCATAGGACTGCTTCCCCTACCACGCAGTCTGCCTTCTTTTGACTTTTTACCTGACCAGTATCTAACTGGTTGCAGGCTTTAAAGTATAATAAATGAACTGGCATACCTCTTCCTTGTATTCTGTTAAAAAGGAGGGAAGACCATAAATGCAGTTGTCACATACATATATTGCTTCTGTTTTCTTGCTAACTGCAGGCAGAAGTATTTAAATCTGAACTGTTTGCCCAGCAAAAACCCATCAGCTCATCAGACCTGATCATTAAGTGTGGAGGCAGATATAGGTTGGTATTGTGTGTGCACTTGTGAATGTGTGCCATAGAGTTTCATGGATCAATCTGTAAACCAATATTTATGTCATTCTTCTCATTGGATAGAAGTTTTGTGGGCCATTCCTCTTAAGCTAAATGAGGGAGAAATGTCAGCTTGAATAAAAGCTTTTTAAAAGTGGATTAATATTTTGTGCCATATGGCTGCATAAGGTTATTCACTAAATAAAGGTGTGTATCTTCAAGCATTAGACATTCTCATCAGTACCTGAATATCAAAATGGCAATGTAGCTGAAGTGTTCATGCTTTCAGGTTTGTGGACTAGTTAGGAGGGTCTAAAGCTATTTTCATTTCACATCACGCTCATTCATGTCACCTCTTAACAAACACAACTGGCAAATAATAATTTAAAACAGTTAAAGGGAATAATGTGAAGGGAATAATAAAACAATACATGTTACGCAAGTAGGGCCCAGTTTCTGGATGGATATTTCAAAAAACAGAAGTCACTAACTTAGGTTGAAGACAAATTCTCTCAACTTGCCATCTTTTGGCAGATGAGGCTCATCAGAACGGTAGGGAAGATGCATAAAGGCATCAGGCAGTCACTGCTATTCCCCACAGGCAAATATTCCCTTAAAATCTCATCTGGCCCCACCATGAAAGCCTGTCAGGCTCTGATAGGTTTCCCCAAGCTACATGAAATTATTTTCCTCTGTCATTATGGTGGGTAAGTCCAATGGGTGAGATATTTAGGAGATTTGAAATGTAAGAATGAAAAGTTTAAGGCTGATAGAGCAAATGACTCTTTGATATTTAGGTATTGACCTAATACTAGCCTACCACTTGGTATCCTTGAAAGCAGAACTATCGCATGAATGAACTATTACACTGACTTTTGCAATTGATAAATAATTTTCACCATATGTGAAAATAGTTTGACTCTATTACAGAGTTCTGCCAGAAAGGTCATTGTGAAAGATAAATTGTTCTTAAATTTTGCATGTGTGCCTAGCTGTACAGCAAGAATATTTTCCATTTATGTACCATAAATGATTCTTACTCAGTATTTTCTTAAAAGACAGCAGCAACAACTCCCCTTTGGGAGAATTTTCCAAAACATAATCCTAAGGTATAAAAATGAGATATGATTTGTACAGGTACGTAGAGGAAAGGCTTAGCATAGCATTCCAGAGTTCTGAATTCTGGGGCTATGTCTAGAACAGAGAGTCTAAGTTCTACTAATTTGGAAAACAAAATAAATTAAAAGATCACTATGCCTCTGGATTACATAATTGTTCTTCAAATAGGCAAGAAACATTAGGATTTCAAACTGTAACTATTTTTTTTTCTCAAGGGAAAAATGATTAAATGATGCAAGATGCTCTTTCATAATCTATTATTCATTGGAACATATTTGTAGTTCCTATTATTGCCCTCAGATATTGAAACTGAATTAACATTTATAGGAAATATTTCGCATTTTTTGGTAAGATCTGATTACTGGGCAGCACAGCAATAATGATACACATACTGTTTTGCAATACCTTCTGAATGGCCCACCCCAGGTGATTCTAAGTTCATGGCCATTTATCATTATTGCAGTGGGGCAAAACATTTAAACCCTTGTCTAAGAAAGCAAACAACTTAGGGGCAGTTAAATGCTCAAATGCTTTTCATCACAAGTTTAAACTGCTCAAAGATATTTCACTAATTTGGAGACCTGTGGTTCCACTAATGAAAGTACTCAAAATTACTTTTGGGCAATATTGTTCTGTCAAAGCACAGCTCATTAATGAGGTGAGAAAAGGCCTTTTGCTACAAAACTGAGAGAATGATGTGGCCATTCCTTGTTATTTCTAAGGTAGCCAGCCTGTTAAGCTCTCTGAGTATTCTGATATTGGGTAACCCTAGCAAAAGGATTGTCAGCTCTGATTTTTCATCCAGCTAACCAGCAACTTACACTGAAAGTCAGGTAAGATTTATTTCAAAAGAGGACTCAAATTGGCACAATATATTTTTTCCTTTTTGTGAGTCATCTAGATTCTAAAATATTTAAATCATGTTTCTAAAATGGTGATGGAACTTATATTTTCAATGTAGCTAAAATCGGGGGGGGGTCGGGGAAATGTCCTCTGTAGATGTGACAAATTCTCCCATCTTTGGGATGTTTTTCTTTGATTTCCTGCAGAACTGACATTTTGGGGATTTCCATTATGCATGTGTGTGTGTTTGTAGGCATTACTTGTATGTTTCTGAATCTGCTTAGGTACTGTTTCTGAGTCTCCAAAAACATGGACAAACTCAATTAATTTCACAGACAGGAAGTGTCATGAATTCATGTAATAGGCTGACAAAGAAATGCAGAAAAAGACAAGAAGCCCTATAAGTTTAATGAAAAAGATTATATATGTATGTATACAAAGGTCCTCAATTCATCCAGATACCAGTAGTATCATGCATCAATACAGAATGCATGAACAACCCAATTTTAGCAGGATTGAAGCAAACTAGATTTTTCTGTAGAAGTCCCAATCTTCTGTCAAGACAAGCTTCTCCCAGGAGCAATTCAGATTGGAGGAATTTAAGCTGCTGTGAAGGTAAGTCTTTCTTTCTACGCTGGCTAAAGATGGAGTCAGGGGCAACTGAACTCCTAAGTGTTCAGGTTCAAATGCATCTAGTTCATTAGAATGAATTCAGAGTCACTGTTTGAACTCTCAGAAGAATATTTTCTTTCAAAAAAAATCAACGTTATTTTGATTTTCTAATAGAAATATTGTTGTAGATTAGAAAGTAATTTTGTTTATTACAGTAAGTTGACACTAGTAAATTGGCAAAGGTCAAAGCGAAGAGGTTAAGATTGCATGTACTAAACATCCTTTAAAAAGTCTAGAAGAAAGAAACAAATTAGATCCTATTAGATGATCTCCAACTGCTTATAGAAATCATCTTGAACGCTACTACTGAAATGAATGTTTTCATCATTATCTGCTACATGTTAAACCGGCCTCTGTTCAAAATGGGAAATTTCTCTGTTGTCCCAAAATGCAGAGGAATTATTTGGTTTCTGCGGCGCAACGGATTGGAAGGTATTTCAGAGTCAGCTAAGAGCTGGCGAAATATGAATAAAGGATCCTTTAAAAATATTCTGCCTCAGACAGACTTTGGACTTTACAGGAGTAAAATGGAAAAACAGATTGACTTTCTTTGCTTCCACAAATCCATCAAACTGTCAACCTATCAGACTACCACATTTCTTTTCCTTCAGCCCCAAATGGAAATTCAGGTAGGTGGTTTCTTTATTACAGTAGTATCTACAGATGTCATTGGTGCATCAGAACAGGTTGCCTTTGACTTTCTAATTTACTTTCACCATCCATCTTCCTGTTCCATAGAATCACACTGAAGAAGGATGTTTGTGGATGGCTGGTGAAATGAATTTAAGGATATATTGCAAACTGAAATACTGTTATGAACGTATTAAGTTTTGCACTAGTGATGCAGAAGGCGATCTAAGTACCTGCTTGAGACATTTAAGCATGTTGTTAAACCATTGCATATAAGTCCAAAGAGAGATTTTTGCATTTTATTTGTTCCATGGTGGTACGCAGTTCTATTTTTTAAATGCTGAGTACAGAATTTTCTCTATTGCAGAGACTATCCCCACCATTTCAAGTACATTACTGTTACTCACTTTACTACTGTCCATCTTTGTCACTCCCCACCTCACCCCACCCCAGATCCAGGCAGTGACACATTGTTAGTCATCTGCTAAGAAAGTTTGAATAGCTCAGAAAAAATGCCACTCTTTCTGTAAATAAGATTGGGACTAAACTGAAAATTAAGGTGAAGGAATATACCTCTTTCTGGTTTTGTGTTTTGTTTGTTTGTTTGTTTTTCCCTCCTCTTATGAACAGTATTCTGCTTGTAGAAGTTTAATCCTACATATTCAGATGTGTCTTTCCAAGAAAAATGCAAATATGAAAGAAAAAAAAATCTTCCTAGAATCACTCTTCTGCCGAAATGCTCATCTGAGCTCTTCAGAAACCTTGATTGCTTTTCCAGATGTATATGATCTTCCCCGGCAAAGTTATGGGATTGCTAATATCACCTATAAACCTATCATGTATGCTGCACAATGTGATGAAATAGGCTGGATCAAGACCAGGTCACTAGCACATAAGGGGTGATAATCAGCTGTCAAGAAAGAAAAAGGATTTTCTCTCAGATCCTTTTACTTAACTTTCTTTTTTAATTTTTTTTTATTTTTATTTTTATTTCATTCCATCATATTTTATGAAATGTTCACTGCTTACTTGGGCCCTTAGCAAACTTTAGATAACTTTCTGTAACTTGTATCCATGTGTCAACACACAGCTCTACTGCTTGTGTCTAAAGAATCTAGTCTTTCATAACTCACATCTGCTAGCTAGAAGATGCAAAATATACAGAAGTAAAAGCACTCTCTAAATTACAGGGACAAAATTCCTCCCCCCTCCGTTTCTCAGTAAGTAACATTAAATGTAACTCTTGCAGACAAGAGCAATTTGGTGTAAACAATAACACAGGAAGTCAACTTGCCCATCACCTCTAAATTCAGTCTTTATTGGTGAGTTTAAGGAAATCAAAATGAGACAGGAAAGATTAAATCAAGTTGGAGAAAGTCTAAACCGTTATAACCTGTATAGTAAGTGGCATGTAAAAAACATGCCACTTCAGTAGTTTCACTTAGAATTGTTTGGGTTCATTGAGAACTCCATCTATGAATTTGGTCACTATGGCTAATGCATTAGTTTTCATTTCATACTTGAAATTGTGCTTGTTTATACCAATTGATGCTAACGGAAGCAGGGTCATTTTTCTTCTTCTTTTTCTACAGAATAAAATGAGGGATCCCCCAGTTCTGGGGAAAGCAATGCAAGCTTTAATCTCAGAATAGCCATAAAGGGATAGCAGTGTGGATTAGCATTTATGTCAGTATGGTAATTTGTCACAATGCTTCTGAATCAGTCTTTCATTTAGTGGGGATTATATATCTGGTTAGAAAACATGAGCTCGTAACCCTTTATCTTCTGATAAGAGATTCTACAGTAATGGGGTCACTCTGATTGCACTATGAATTAGCATCAGTGTGGCACGTTAGTGAATTCTTTAGTTTGAATAATAGCCTTCGCTTGTCAACAAATTGCTGAATCCAGCTAGCAGTTTTTTAATGAACTGCTGCTTTATGCTGGGATGTTATACATGTCCATTTCTACAGGAGCAATTCAGAAACTCCTGAAAACCATCTTAAAAAAGATTTAGCTCATTCTTTCCTTCTGCAAGGTAGAACTATGCAGTGTTTATGGGTCTGTTTCCACCACCTGAGTTCATCAATGTTTTTACTCTTTGGCACAAATAAGCAAAAATTGATTTTACTTACCAGCATTTTCATTTAAAACATTAAAGTGGCCAAATTAACAAAATGTAGTTCAACTGAGTAGTCAAATGTTGACAAAAATTCAATAGTTAAGTGTCTTGGGATGTTGGCTCTAATGTTTTGTGTCATTAGGTCTCAAAATATAAAAAAAAAAAAATGCTGAGATTTAATGGCACAAAAACTGTACATAATTACAAAACAACTCTTAAGTCTAATTCTTAAAACTGTAGTAATTGATCCTACAGTGAGATTTATCCCATAATCATAGAAGGCACTGGCATTTACAATCAGAATAAATTAAAGTAAATGAAGAGGAAAATTGTATTCTGTGTAACATTTAGTTCATTATAGGCTTAAACAACTATGCCAATCCATGTTCATCAATATAAGTTATGATGTTCACAGACATAATTAAATAAAAATGTGATCACCAAAAAACAGTTCATGTTACACAAGCATAGAAATTGCTACATTATAAGAGATTTGTGTTTTTTTAAGGTTTTATTGGCAGTGCTCAAGAATATGAGTAGTAGACAATAGTATAATTTTTTTTTTTTGTGGTTTGTTGGGTTTTTTTTCACTAGTGGTCATAATATATAAAATTATAGCCTTTTCTGCACTCTGTGCTGCTGTGTCTTGTTCCCTACTGTGTTGATACTTGATTCCATACCTCATTAAGTGCCTCTGTGGCTCTTTATTTGTTCAGTTAAGGTCTCACTGGAGTTCATTAAACACATTAGACATCACTGACGTTCCTGACGGAATTGCAGCATAAGATGTTCAAGAGCCCAAAAGGGAATTCTGGAATTTTGCATGGTACATACAAGCAAGGAAATCTATAAGGTGTGGGGAAAACTGTGCATCAGGTTGTCTATATATCACATTGTTGTATATCTTCCCAGGACCTTGAAACAAGCAAACTATGCATCTTAAAAAACTTTTTCTGGGATATGATAAATGTTCCATTGAATTTTTCATTTACTGCAATTTTCAGATACAGAAATGGAACTTTAAATATCTTTTCAATGTTTGCATATACTGTTAAGTGGAATGAGGCTCAGATAAAATAAACAACTTAAAATATTTTCCTGTAGATAAGAAATGGGTTCAGATTCTTTTCTAGTAGTTCTTGTAGTATTGACTGTATGAGGCATATTCTGAGGTTCTGATAAGATACAGAAAAGAAGTCTTTAGTTTGGTGGTGTTGACATCTTTTTGTGGAGTGGAACAATAGAGAACAATTACTTATACCAACAGCATTTTCAAAAGAAAGGAATAGTGAATGACAATAATCAACTACCTACTTACCCGAATCTTAAAATATTGTCCAGTCAGGTGGTTTGAACATGCTTGTGGGAGAAATGAGCTCAAAAGCTCCTCAGGTAGAGACAAGAATTAAAGTACAGTTCTATTCATCCTTGATGAATACCCCTAGACACTGTGCTTCTGAGTAAAAGGAAAACTACTCATTTGGCTCTTTGGTGACACTAAGGATTTCTTTCGTTTGTTTCTTTTACAAGTACCTAGTATGGTATTTTTGTTTCAGATCAAAATGACTTGTTTTGTAACACGCAATCATTCTTTTTTGAAGTAAGTAGTCCTTCTTTTACAATTATTTATTTTGAAAAAAAAAAAAGCACAGCAAAATGAAATTTTGGTTAATTTTAATGTAGCTTCCTCCTCCAGTTTTCCTTTTTTTTTTTTTTTTTTTTTTTTGGTTGATGAATTACAGCAAAACCAACAGTTATTCCTCAGCTCCTAGAGATGCCATGAATGATATCTAATGATTGGCTTTACAGGGAATAGAAGAATTCATAGCAGTGCAGTATAGCACCAAAGATTTTATCAGTTTGTTAGTGCTGATGATAAATAACAAAACGTCTTGTGGCACAGGCAGGTTCTCCTACAGAAAAGACAAAAAAAGCACTGTATAACACCAAAGAGTCATGCTGCATGTTTCACAAACTATTTCAGAACTGCGTGAGGGAATTGTACCTATGTGAGTCCAGTCTCAATCAGCCTGCAGAAGGTTACAAAGATTTTCCAAGGTAAAGATTTTATATATTTTCTTTCAAATTTCTGTGGGATCTGACTCCCAGTTCTGATTTAATCTCTCTTTAGATATAATTAGTTTATAGGGTCAGCTACAATAATATAGTTTGTGATTGATATTTTGCTACTTACGCAGCTCTTAAAAGCAATCATTCTAATAGAGAGATATACTGAGTAGTAGTAATAATAAAAACAAAAATTAATAAGAAAAAAGTTAGACAAATAAATTAATGATTAGATCATGGCTTAACTCCCTTTTCTTCACTCAGCTTAAAAATGCATAATTACTTCTTTTTCTGTATAAGTACTTTAATAGTATTTTCATATAAGTACTTTGTATACAGGTACAAATACGAAAACATGCTGTAGACAGCACCCATCATCCTGACTGTGCTGTTTTGATCATTAAAAGGTAATGGTTTAAAAAATAGGTAATTTCATGAATTTATTCCAAGTAAATACATATTTGCTCTTAAAAGTACAAACAGAAAGAAATGAACCTCGAAATACAACCTTATTCCACTTTTTTTGCGGCACAAAAATGATGGATACTCAATGAAACTGAAAGTTAGCAATTTTTTAAAATCATAATTAATGTGAGGAACACTGCAACAAGATTTTGGCACTAAAATGAATAATGACAACATATGCATTTGTATTGGGACAAAAATATATGGAGAAATCTTCATACTTCAGGACACAAAACAACTATTAACAAAAAGAATTTTGAATAAACTTCCCCTTTTGGCAGATCAATAAAAGTAATGAAACTCACATGACTATCCCCTGAAGTCAGCAAAACTGATGCCTGTCCACACCAGCTGCAACATAGAGACATTGTTGAAACACAAAAAAAAAAGATTTTATTGAATGTAACAGCTAGAGAAGAATCATACTACTATGAGAAAGTAATTGACAGAATGAAACGATGCATGATAAGAGAGTTAACGGATGCCAAGTTCAGAGATGGACAAAATAAATTTGGGCCCTGGGGGAATCTGTGTACACTGGATACTCACATCAAAGAAATTAATAGAAATACACATAGAAAAAGAGGTTAAATTCACCACCAGTTTCATTGATTTTCTCAAGACGTGTTTTCTCAGGCATACAATGTGGTCCACACTTATCATCAGCCTGCTAAGTGAACACCAGGCAGTATCCATCTGTGAGGACATAATCTATCACGATGTTCAGGAGACACATACCAAACTTTAGTTGGTGCTGGAAGGTAGAAATTCCAGATTGCACTGAGTTTCTCTCTACATTTGAATTTAGGCATTTTGAATCTTGTCCCATGAATTTACTGAAAATACAAGAATAGACCACATGGCTGGTTTATATTAGTAATGGTGGAGAAAGTTCTTAGGTTTGGGTTTTTTTTTCCTATTTGTTTTTATCAGAGTTTAACAACCAAATCATTTCAGGATAAGTAACACTGATACAACCTTATTCCTTAGTTATGACAGAGAATGAAGGTAAGACTGAACTTCATTTCTTTGTCCCATTCATTTGATATGGGTTTCAGATTAATATAGTATCTGCATCTTTTTACTCAGTGGCAACTGGTTGAGCACTATGGTATAAATCAATATGATAGCATGATTTTTAAACTAACCTGCATAAGACGAGTAAATATGTTTTTTTAAACAATGGCGATTGCTTACCTCTTTCATATCTCATTTCCTAATCAAGGGATCACTGGAGAAATAAATAGATTTGAAACAATATTTATTCTTTTTCTATGAAATATGTAGCATAGCTTAGAGAATTTCAGATAACTCATGAATAGTCTTTCATCTATCCAGTAATTTTAAACATTACGCATCTCAAAAATACATGTTTTCTGGTATTCACTTAATTTGCTCTGTTGTTACAGATTTGAACAGAATAATTAAACCCCAGAGGATATAACTGAACTTTGGCTAACTGCAGTTTGTTAGATTGCATTACATTGTTAGAATTGAAAAAGGTAACTTTTTACATTCACGAGCCTCATTTCATTGTTATTAGAACTGAAGGAAGACTACTGCAATGATAATTAATCAAGGATGGTTTTAATTCAAAATATTGAGCAATGCTAAATTTGTAAACTTCAGAGGAGCAGCTATGAGAAAACTACCTCACTGAGAGCTACAGAATTTTCTAATCTGTGTAGTATAAGAGCTAGATGTCAAGGAGATAAGAATCAGAGAAGTTCTCCATTCAGAAATGTAGCTTGTACATGAAAAATACCCTAGAACAACCCTACCAAAAATAGCAGTTTGGATCTCTATACCTAAGCAGTGAGCATGAACCATTTTTTTGGTGTTATGACTACTCATTTAAAAAAAATCCATCAAAACCCAAACCAAGGATAGTAGTTTATAGAAGAAAAAAAAATTTCCTTGAACAGTTTAAGATGTTGGAGTTGTACATTCTCAAAGCCAAGTTAGGCATGACTACTAAACATAAGGAACACCAGTTGAAGCGTTTTCTTCACTGGAACTCATCCGAAGTTTTTTGAAGTCCATGACTGAGCAGCAGATAAATATATGTTAATTATATAAAGCACAAACAACACAAAATCTAGCCATTCAGACATGTCTGCCTTTGAATTATAAAGGCTCCCCCTCTTAATTGCAACCAGGAAAAGACCTGCATGCCATAGATTTATTGTGAGGGTCACATCCAGAGGGCACCTCATGGTAACAGGGTCTCCCTTCTCATGAGTCCTCAGCCAGTGATCCAATGCATTTTAATTTGACTTAGCCTGGAGTCACGTGTTGGGGTTGTACTAAAAATAACAGAAGCAGTAAGTTTTGCTTGCATTCATTACCAGGTTTACAGATTTATATTACAAAAAAAAAAAAAAAAGTTGTATACTTAATAAGCGTTCTATAGAAAGCTATTAAAAAAATGGTGACAAAAATACGATATTGAACTTTATGTTGTAATTGGAAAGAGATCAAACTCATCAAAGAGCATAAACATCTTAAAAAATGTTTAGCCTTTGTTCTTCTGTGCAAGCTTGCAATTTAAGTACACTTTTTTAAATGTTTTCATTTTAATCTTGTGAGGTATTTATGACCTATTTGGAAAAAAATGCATTCATAATATGAATTGCATAGTCTTCTTTTACTGAAAAATGAGATCATTTTCCAGAAACCTGTAAAAAACTATGTAAATCTAAAACTAAACAGGCTAAAATTTTGATTCAGTTCAAGATTTTTATGTCATATGTTAATAACAGTACTTAACATATGAAATAAAATTTTATTAGAACAATAATAATAGTAAAACATTGCTAATATTTTGACTGAATATAATTTTCATTATGCAAAGGATGGATTTGGGTAACATTTGGTCTACTGAACTATTTTTTTTTAAGTTTCATTTAGGTGTCCCTCTGTCCTGGTTTCGGCTTGGATAGGGTTAAATTTCTTGCTAGTGTTGTGTTTTGGATTTAGTATGAGGAGAATGTTGATAACACACTGATGTTTTCGGTTGTTGCTAAGTACCCTCCTAGTCCAAGGACAGCTCCCATGCCTCCTGACTGAGCTAGGTACACAAGATGGGAGGGAACATAATCAGGACAGCCAGCTCAGCTGGCTAATGGGGTATTCCATACCATGTGACGCCATGCTCAGTAGATGAATGGTAGGCATGATCCAGGAAGTATGGATCACTAGCTGGTTATCGGTCAGCGCGGGTGGTGAGCAATTGCATTGTGCATCACTTATTTTGTATATATTATCATTATAATTATTATTTTCCCTTTTCTGTTCTATTAAAC
>NW_009222652.1:74532-88479 GCF_000690835.1 Fulmarus glacialis
GGGGAAAGAGAGAGTGAGCGGCTGCATGGTATTTGGCTGCCTGCCAGGTTAAACCACGACACCCTCAAAACACCACCTTGAATAATTTCAAAAATTAAAATACCACATATTTTGGTGGATATAATAATTTCCTTTGTTTTTATGATTTTTGTTGAAATAACAAAATTTTGTGACCATGAACATATATTTTTTTAAATAAACCCTCTCAATGTATTCAAAATCAAACCTAATATATTGATTTCCTATTAGTATAGCAGTGCTTTAAATTTTCATACTTTGCAATTACACCTGCCAAAATATTCTCAAAGTTTACTAACAACAATAAAAATAACATTTGGGAATGGAGAGAAAATAAGAATTATATTAAAAGTTCAGAGCAAATGTTTTCATCATGGCTCCATTGTCACTTTGCAGCTTTCAATGTTGCAACCTTACTAAGATCCTCAAGAAAAATTTTTTTAATGAACCTACAACAGTGCTTTATGCACATGTACCAAAAGGTTACTGTGATCATCTAATCTGATCTCTTGCATAAAAAAGGGCTAAAAGAGTTCAACCTATTAAGACCAAAATTTCTATTTGAAACTTTTTTCCAGAAATGTATCCAATCTTGATATAAATACTTCAAGTGATGCAAAGTCCAGTGAGCCCATCCCTCAGTAGCTCCAGAGAGTCATTATGATTAAAAAAATCCAAAAGCTAAACCCCCAAACCCCACTATGCCTTATTTTTATTCTTAGCAGACCTGCCTAAAACTTCCCTTCATTCCACACACGTTCCCTTCTTTTCTGACACATTTCAGTGTCAGAAATCTCTTTCCAGTGTGCATGTTAACAATACTAGCTGCACCCTACTTTTGCATAGGTTAAATTACTCAGGCTGAGCACAGTGTTACATAAATTAGTTTATGATATGATGCATTTTCCAGGACCCAGATCACCACTGTTAATACTCTCTTCTGAGTTTCAATTAAACTTCTAAACACTGCTAATACCACCTCTATGCTCATGAGTAGTGCTCTGTGTATATATACATATAAAGTAGCATCTGTGGTGCAGTGTCGCAACACTTCCAACATCTGCCACCTGGGGGCATCACCAAAGGCAGCAGATACTTACGGGATCAAAAAGACTCCCCTTTCCTCCCTTCCCTTCCCCTCCCCTTGGATTTTTTTTTGTTTTCCTGATTATGAAATGAATATTTTTTCCTACAATGAATATCATGTTATATATGCCCATTCACAGCACAGAAAACATCAATTTTTCAGTTTTTCTCTATTTTTTTTTACTATTGTAGCTTACAGCAGTGGCTGCTTTCAGTATTTGGAGAAAACAATTTAATCTTTGTATAAATTCCATGAAATATTCCTTAAAAAGAGAAAGTAATATCCAACTTAACAAATTACAATCTATTTCACATACTGGTAAAGACACTATAAAATCGTTGCGTTCTTATTCTCCTTTTTCTGACTGAGTCATGAGTTTTCCTCAACAAGCATCAGTTGTTTTTTTTTTTTTTTTTTTTGACAGTGATATTGCAGATTTCAGTTACTAACTTTGCCCAGTTCTCTTTGCTGCAGGTTGTAATAAATTTTGGTTGACCTGCAAGATCTCTGAGCTGGAATGGTTTTTTCACTTCTCCCATTTCTGTAGTTTGAGACTTCTTGTTGTGTAATGTTCAGCTGTGTTTCTTAACTGAATGTAATAGATGTGGATGCTTAAATATTTAAAATTCTCCAGTATAGGTGGAGATATTCATTTATCAGATATTGATTTAATTCTTTTTAAGAAACTGTCATACAATTGGCTGAGAGGACCCAGCATCCTTGTCTTCCCGTTCTTATGATGTCACTTCTTACGATGCATTTTATTCTGACAATGACTGCTGAAATCCCTTCAAAAATATTAATTCAAAAAGATTCCAGTGGAACTAGCGCAGTATAAGCAATACATTATTTTAATATGATGGTATTAAGACTACAATTCTTCAAGGTTCACGTAGATTTAACACTGAATTTCTATGGCTTGGTTGTGACGATGATGATGTCTGGATTTCCTCAGCTCATTTTGTACAACTGACTTTAAAACTCCCAAAGTAGATGATATACCATTTAAAATAATACAGTGTGCTTCCTTTAAATTTCAGCATACTAAACTAATGAGAAAAGTCTATTTGGAAGTGTGAGGGGAGATGTCACTCAGCCGTGGAGACTGCCATTCCCACCTTGTTTGTGGCTCTCTCTGTAATTTGCTATCTTGAACTGAGACAAAGTTGGATTTCAGGTTCAAGGTAAATTTTATGCTCGTGGCAATGATAAACCAAGGGGTGGAGAGTTCCATCATTAACTTACCACTGAGCTCCTTGTTATTCTTCCCTTTCACCTCTAGCCTGTCTTTGATTATTGGCTTTTCTTGTCCTCTGTCTTTAAAACTGCTACATCCCTCACAAATGAATTTCTTTTCTGTATCTCAGTCTCTTACCTAGACACTCAACATTTCTTCATTGATCAGATTGCTTTCATTTTCACTCGTAATTTCAACACTCACAAAATATTTGGGGAGGGGAGAAGGATTACCAGTGAGGAAATTGTACAACTCAGTAAAGCACAGAGACACCTCAGTAAGTGCAGAGATCAGCTTGAGGATCCAGGGACAATATGCAACATAGACACGGGACCAAGCTCATCAGTCCAGATGAGAAGCAAAGTGTATAAGCCTATCAAGCACTATATCAATGTGGCTATGCTGTTGTAGAATCCCAAACTACCTTGACCAAAAACAGCTGAGATACCTCTATAAGGCCCTGGAGTTCCCAGTTGTCATGGAGAGGTTAGCTTCTTGTCCAGCTCTCTCCCCTAAACTCTCTTCTGTTTCCTTCCCTGTTACATCATGAGCAAAACCTCTGTGTTTTTTCAAAACTCTGTTACCTCTTACAGTTGGCTTCTTTCTAACAGTAGTAGTCTTCTGCTTCAAGCCAGGAACTTCTTCCTGTTTCTGCCATACATGTTCATACAAACAGAACATCATGATGCTCACAGCCCTGAGGCTGCCTGAAAAAACCTACAAGCTCTTTAAATTCCTCCTCAGGACCTAAATCCTGTCCTTCCTACAGGAAACAAATTTCTTAAGTATTCTACATAATTAATTTACTTAATTAGCTGACTGATCTTTTTTTTTTTTTCTTTTTCAGAGAGTAAAGAGTACAGGTGATGACAGATGATTTTAAAGAACAGAAACTAGAGATTTGTGGAACAACACTGGAGTGATTATATTTCAGAACACCCAGGCAGTGAATTATTTGAAAAGCAGTTATGCTGGTCTTACTGACAGCAGAAAATGTTTCTAGAAGGCTCTAGGAGGACTTTACATTTACAGCTGTACAAAATGAGGCAATTTCAGTAGATATTGTTTTCTATTTCCTTATTTTCTCTCTCAATATTTCTTGGCTTACTCACATTTTCCTTTCCAGTTCAAAGAAACTCCAAAAGCCTTTTGATATCCAACTACATTTGAAATCAAATGCAGCTGAATCAGCTGAAATGTGAAAGAAGTTATTCCAAGACACAGTGTAGATGTTGTAGATCATAAGAGCAGTGTCATTGAAGGACATGCTGACCCTACTGTACCCGGCCTAATTTATACTGTAGCTCCATGATCAGGTGAACTTCACCTGTTTCAGTGTTCCACCATTGAAAATCAAAACATTTCTAATTAGAGAAATAATCTGTTTCTCTGGTGTCTACGTACCAGCTGGCTCACGCAAGTGTAGTATGTGTAACCTTATTAAAAATAGGATCTGCAGTAGCTTCTTTTTAAAGATAAATAAATCTGCTGCTTAAAGTCTTTCAATATGGAAGAAGACAAGAAGTTCTTATTTAAAGGCTTATGGCTAATTGCTTACAATTTCTAAAAATTGTGTCTCGAGTAGGTCAAGCAAGTATCTAAAATCTGTGAAAAGAACTTTCTGGTTTTGGATTGCAATATCAAATAATATGGTTTAATCAATTTAAATGAACCTTTTAAGAACAAATTGCAACCAGGTTGACATCTTGTAAGCTGAGTTCCATTCCAGTGGGAATTAAATTCACTGAGTCATAAACTCTTGAAAAACAAGGATTGTAATAGAACTGTTCTAGTAGGCATAGCTATAATTACTCTTTAAATAATGACAATGACAAAGTAAAATAACAGGTTTAACACACTTCTCCAGCAAAAAAGGAAACACAGCTTCTCTGTGCCTAGTGGTGATGAGCAAATTAAACATTGAAAAAGAACTGAATGTCTTTTTTTTTTTTTTTTTTTCAGAACGTAGATGTGGCAGCATCTTGTTGGTTACTTTGTACTTCCTTCCTGCTGCCAGTAATGTTGGGTAGCTCACCATTGGACAAAAAGATAATATTAGCATTATCCAGAGCATAAAAGCTCTTGTAATTTTTAAAGATTTCTGTTTCAGAGTTCCTGATTCCTTTTCTTGGTATTCTATATATTACATTTGTTCTTCACTGAGATGACCAGCATGAGGGATCCCACTGCAGTGCTAGTTAATATTTGATGACCTCCTGTTGTTTGTCTTAGTTTTTCAATAAAGATGTGGAAAAGCAACAATATCAATGCCAGAAAAAACATCAGATAAAGACATGACTACTTAATCTTTTATGGGAAAGCTACTTTATTTATTACAGAAAAAAAGTCTTCACAGAATCACAGAATGTCTGAGGTTGGAAGGGACCTCTGGAGGTCATCTGGTCCAACATCCCTGCTCAAGCAGGGCCACCTACAACCAGTTGCCCAAGACCATGTCCAGACAGCTTTTGAATACAGCCGACGATGGAGACTCCACAACCTCCCTGGGCAACCTGTTCAGTGTTCAGTCACCCTCACAGTAAAAAAATGTTTGCTGATGTTCAGATGGATCCTCCCATGTTTCAGTGTGTGCCCATCGCCTCTTATCCTGTCACTAGGCTTCACTGAAAAGAGCCTGGCTCGTCCTCTTTTCATCTTCCTTTCAGATATCTGTATACATTGATGAGATCACCCCTGAGCCTCCTTTTCTCCAGGCTGAACAGTGCCAGCTCACTCAGCTTTTCCTCATATGAGAGATGTTCCAGTCCCTTAATCATCTTAATGGCCCTTAGTTGAACTCTCTCTGCAGTAGCTGCACATGTGTCTTGTACCAGGGAACCCAGAAATGGACACAGTACTCCAGGTGTGGCCTCACCAGTGATGAGTAGAGGGGAAGCATCACCTCCCTTGACCTGCTGGCAACATTCCTCTTAATGCAGCCCAGGATACCATTCACCTTCTTTGCCACAAGGGCACATTGCTGGCTCGTGTTCAGCTTGGTCCACCAGGACCCTTTGGTCCTTTTCTGCAAAGCTGAGTTCCCACACAGTTGGCTTTCAGCCCAGCATATACTGGTGCATGGGGTTGTTCTTCCCTATGTGCAGGATCTTGCACTTCCCGTTGTTGAACTTCATGAGGTTCCTGTCAGCCCATTTCTCCAGTCTATGAAGGTCCCTCTGGATGACAGCACAACACTCTGCTCTATCAGCCACTCCTCCCTGTTTTGTGTCATCAGCAAACTTGCTGTGGGTACACCCTGCCCTATCATCCAGGTCATTAATGAAAGTGTTAAACAGGATTGGACCCAGTATTGACCCTTGGGGTACACTAGTTACTGGCCTCCAACTAGATTTCATGTCACTGACCACCACCCTCTGGGCCTGGCTGTTCAGTCAGTTTTCAGTCCACCTCACTGTCTGCTTATCCAGCCCATACTTCCTCAGCCTGCTTATCCAGCCCATACTTCCTCAGCTTCTCTATGAGGTTCTTATGGGAAGCAATGCTGAAAGCCTTACTGAAGGCTCTTTCAAATGTTAAATAGATTCTTTGGAGAAGAATAAGTCTGGCACCAGAACCTTTTTTAACTTTAACTCTGGTCTAATTCTTTTACATTAGGTGAGAAATCCTAGTTGACAAATGAGGGAAAATTGGACTCTTTTGGTTACATTCTAAAAATAACAAATATTGTATAAAAATAGCTTTTAATAGAGAAAGTGAATAGTCATTCGAGGGTTGATTAATGCATAATACAAATATACAGATTTCAGTTCCCTACAAGTAGCTTTTCTGAGAAGCTATCTCAGTGGTGAACTTACCAAACTTACATGGGGAGTTAATAAATTATTTGAGCTCTTCTGATAATGGCCAATTTTAACAATACTTTTGTGGCTCTTCAAGATGTTATCACAAAATGTGGGTAAAAATTTAAGGATTTACAAGAGCAGAATCCTAGATGCTCTTAGCTTGACTTTTAAGAAACAAAATAGGCAGAAGAGCTTGATGCTAACTTCATCCAAATAAGGTATCAATGCTGTTATTGGGCTGCAAATGCGTTCCTTTGCAAGCCATAGGAGACACTAAAGAGAACAAGACTCACACAAAGGGACTTACAAATGCTAAAAAGAATGTCATGCATAGTGACAGTAACTCAAAGTAAAACTATGCAAAAACATATGTAAAATTTTCATTTACAATACAAATACTACCTTGCATAAAACCAGCTGGAAAGAAATAGTAGGAAAACAGGTGCTAAAAGAAAGCAATGGTTCATATATTTGCCGAGTGATATGGTAATAAAAGAATGTAGTAAGATTTGGGGCTTTCTAAACATAATCAACACACAAGGTAGTCAAGTTAGGCATGCTTATTCTTTATAGTATCAGTGAACCTTCACTTTTTTATATCCTCCTGTTCAAGATATACCACCATCAACAGGACACTAACAAACTGGGGAGATGGCAGAATTTATTTAGGAAAACAACAGAGCTGCTTGCAGTCAAAGACTATAAAAAATTTCTTCTTTCAGTTTGCTAGTCTTACAGTTGTGTTTTCTTAATTAAAATACAAGACCAACGAGTACTTCATAGCCTTGTGAATGCTTTATAAGATGATACCTTCAGACCTTTGACAGGCATTTGTCTGTTTTGGCTTCCTGCTTCTCTTAGTGACATTATCGCAGGATGTGCCAACAATTTCCCTTTACATTAAATAGCCTCACATTAAGCCCTGATGCATTTCCAACACAGAGTATTCTTAGAATGTAGAATTTCACCACAATGGACAATAACATGTCATACAACAGGAAGTAGACACTACTATAAATGGCCACATCATGAAGAAAACAAAACTGGCATTTATTTTCAGACTGTAGTTAAATCAGCCTGATCAAAGTTAGACAAATTTTTTATTTCCTAAATGAGCACTCATAAATGTTAAGCTGTTAAATCATTTAAATTTTTTCTAACTATGATAAAAATTCCTTTACTTTCCACTGAACATAATAGTCTCTAGCAGCTGGTGACAGCTGATCTGTGCATGAGTCATATTGGATATAAAACACAATTCATGTTAAGAATGAATTATGCAATTAAGCACGCCGTGCTTCTTTAAGAGTGAGCTGAATGAGCTTCAAGGTGACTTTTCCAGTCAAAGTTAACTCTAAACACAGACAGCACAAATGACAGACAGCCTTGGAAGGAGGGTGTTTAGTTGGGATGTTATGGTGAAAAAGTGAAACATGACCTGAAGTTCAATTTTCAGTGAATTCAGTAGCTGGTTCCCGGTAATAATGCTGGTACAAAAAAGCTAGGAAGATTTGAGAAGCCCTGAAAGAAATGACAGAGCTGTAAGAAATAAGGTCCATACTCATGGAGAGGGTAACTAAATCTAAAAATGCAGGTCTATTTTATTTTCAGACTATTTGTCTTTAAAATATTGTTGTGTTACCAGAATAGGTAACCTGGTAAATAATATTTGTATATAATATAAATGCAATTATATACAATTCGCATAAATATAGATACAATTTATATGCAATACATATACTAATATAGATATCTACTATATTCACACAAAAAAACCCAAAACAACAGAAGAAAGGGAAATCACAATCGTCCTTTTGACATGGCTATTGTAGAACAGGTTTTTCTCCAAGATGTGTAGGAAAGCCTGCAACATATAAGAAGATACAGATTGTTAAGGCATTCCACAGGGGGAATGAAATGTTCACCCAGGTTTACTACATGCTTGCCAAGAACTCATTAAATTATTCTGCATAAATAACTAAAGAAAAAATATCTCTGTTCTTTCTCATTCACCATTGTTCACAAAGTAAAAAATTTCTCAGCCTCAATGTGTTGCTAGCCTTGATCAAATAGTAGAAGGAAATGCCAGCTTTTGTATGCTCATTTTGACTCTGCTACATGTTATTTGCCATCGATGAGTGAGTGACAGGTAACCCTAGTTAAATAGCCTTATCTTCTGTTCCCTGATTGTATGACTGAAATGTTTAAGAGAAAAAAATAGTGAAATTACTCGGTGAATAGAAAATAGGCGATATTTTATCTCTGAGACAAATTTCCTGGAAAATGGCTGTATATTCTAAAGTCCATAAAATCACATATTTCACCCATATGTAAGACTCATAACTAATGAAGGATAAAATCTGATAGTCAAGAGGGAGGTGAAGCTGCCTTATCATTCTTAGATGTATTCACAAAACCTGAGATTGGTAGAAGAGGGTAATTTCTCCCACATTCCTTGCAAGGAATGACCAAGTAAACCAGGACTCTCCAGGTTGAGAAAAAGGCAACTGAACAACAGTATGATAAAAACCAAGAATGGCAGAAAGAAAGTGAACAGAAAGCTATTGTTCTTGCTCTCCATCTAATAAAATGTCTAGAAATGATGACATCAAATTGCGGTTGACATTTGACACAAGCAAAAGGAGATGCTCCTTCACTCATTTATTTATGTTTTGGGACTCCTTGTGAATCATTTACATGAATGCAAAAAAACAACTGGACAAACAGGGAAAATAAAGATCACTGAGACTAATAAACACAAGCTCTGAACCAGGAAGTTCTTGAGATAGCAATGGCAGGGAGCTGGGAGAGGGTTCTGCAAAGTACAACAACGTCCTCCTGACTCTGACCCATCCCTTTCCCACAGGCATGTTCTACTGCCTGCTTCTGGAGGAGGCATGCTGGAGATGGTATCTCTTGGTATGACCTGAAATAACTGTTCTTTTTAAGCTCCAGCAGAGTCCTGTCTTTCTTCAACAAGATTCAACACTTCCCCTTTCACCTATTCTCCAAATGTTTGTATAATTCCATTTCTTCATTCATTTCAAATTGAGGAACTGATTTCAAAATTATAAATCCAAAAAGCCTATTTTTGTCCTGGTCTTCTTTATCTATTACCTCATCTCTTTAATTACAGTGCATGATCTATTGCAATTGGAGCTACATTAGGGACGCCAAAGGTTTCAAACTGTTAAAGTGATGTGATACTGTGGGTTTTATGTCATTATTTCTCACAGCACTTTTATGTTCCAGTATTTTTATTTTTAACATCTTAGAACTGTCCTTAACATAAACTGAACTATGGGGACATTTTGCTAAATGAACAACATATTCACTATGACAATTCAAACAATATTTAATGTGAATTTTTTTCCCCACAATTGAGAATGATAGAATACATCCCCTGTAATCCCATTATTTCATTTTGCACAATGTCAACATAGACAAAATCCTGTCTGAGTTGCTTTCAGTTAGCTTAGCAAACTTCTTCCTTCCCACTTCTGTAGGTGTTGTGCTGAGAGGCACAAGCCCTCCAGCAATTCTTTTAAAGTTTGTGATTTTACAGAGAAATTTGGTTCATGTAAGACATAGATTTCTTGTGTTCTTAGTGTCCAGAGAACAACACAAATGATTAAAGAGCTCCCTGATAACAAATAGAAAAAAACACATAAGTTCTATACCTACAGCACTGAACAAGTAAAGCAGGAGTATCTGAAAGATATTTTTACGCTCTACCTGATTCACTGTGCTTCTACTCAGGATCTTTCTCAGCCCTCTCATTTTGGTTTCTGGATTTATTTTTAAAGAAAAAAACCATGCTAGTAGAGAGACTTGTGTTAAAAGAAATGCAAAAACCTAGAGACATACACAGTTGGAAAAATGATCATAGTAATCTAACAGCTTGGAACAAATAATTCATTTGATGGATTTCACATTCATTGTGTTTGGGAATGGTTCTTGAACATATCACATTTTTCTCAACTTTTTTTCATTATTTGAGATTACAGAGCCAACACAGTGACTGAGCTATACTTGGGCTGCTGTTAATTCATGAACAATTTATTTTAAATATCTTACACTGTAGGTAGGCAACATTTACTGACCTCCAACACCCCAAAATTTCCCAGACTAATGTAGGTCTGCCTGTGCTCATCAATACTGCCAAGATTTTTCCCCAGGCTGCTGTCCCTGAAAGATGTTCACTCAAGATGGCTGCACAGCACACTGGAAACTTTGCATTTGTTATTATTATTGATTTATTTATGCAGACACCATGCTGATTCCCCAGGATGATAAGGCATTTATAGCATCTCAGTCTTTGATGAATCTTCCAAAGTGTGGATGTCTGATCTCATAAAGCTCCTTGTGATCAGGCATCATACAGGCAACCGAACCTCAGAGCCAGAGTCACGCATGTAAGCATGGTAACTCTTGGAGAGTACATTGGTAAGTGGAATCCATACGCATGAGTGTTTCAGAGGGATAGTTTAGCTCAAAGCTATAAGCAGATAATTTGTAGTAACAAGTATTTCAATGACCCAAGCTTATCCTCTACTTACTTCCATACTCAGCCCAGATAGGCCTCCCCGTATGCAGGTGGAATTTGAGTGGTAAATGAATGGCATTTATTTCATATTCCCGGAACTCCTACTGCAGAGTCTTAAGATTAAGGCTGGGGTTATAAGAGAAGCGGGTAAGAACAGGTTGCCTTTTCCAGATGTGTCAGCCAGTCAGTTCCTAGCAAAGGCTGGAAGAAATTACTGCTTATACTGGCATCAACAGCAAATGAGAGTTTCTGTTCAGGGGCAGAGAAGACATGAACCTATTTAGATGCAGCTTGGATTTAAACCTGGAATTTGCCTTTTTTGCTTCATCCCTTTCTTTTCCTTTATTCAGTTAGACTGCAAGTGCTCTTGTACTCTGCATGCTTTCTTAGATTTCTAGATGACTATGAGTCCTCTCAGTAAGTGAATTGTTAATATGATACTAAAATGGTGGAACGGTTGTTTTTTTCCCTTTTGACTTAACTCATCTGCTCACACAGAGGAGAGAGTCCAGTATAACTGTGTTGTTTTTAGTTGATTTAACTTACCATTACTACATAATAATTTTATATCTTGAACAAATATTGGCTCAAATTCTGCTTCAGATTTGTAGACCTAGTTCTTAGTGGGTTTAGTAGGCAGTTTAGTTACATAATTTTGCACTGAGTAATGAGTCATTACCACACATCATTAAATATAAATGGTGGAATAAAATAACTCTTACATTTCATTATTTTGTATTCTAGGTATTTCTACATTCTAATAAATTGCAATTCTGAGTAGTCCAGTATAAATCTTCTCAGTGTCAATCATGTAAGTAGATAATGAACCTCAAGCCTTTTCAGACATTTGAAGAACTTTTCTGAATTTTAGGTATGCCTATGCATGTCTAGACGTCTTTGCAATATAGACTCTCTTAAGATTTGTTTTTGGAGATACTGTATTTTTAAAAAAACTATTAGCACCAGTATGCTAGAAAACAAAGACAAGCTTAAAACTCAGGAGTAAATACTAGTTACAGTCTGAGACCAAATCACATTCCCAAGGTGGAATGCTTGAGCTTTACTCATTGACAAAATGTTTCTATGCTAAAACTATCTTACGTCTCAACAGTGTATGCAAAGCCCAATAACATCAGAATACTTTTTTCACTGATTTTTGCAGGCAAAGGTACAATTTCGCTGTATTAAGTCCTTGTTTAAATCCTCCATGCTTACAGTAATTTAGCAGTGTAATTTCTTCTTTGTTTTTTAAGGAATATTTTTTATGCTTAGACAATTCTAATAAAAGTGTAACCATTTGTGTGCAGGCACGTGTGGAAATGCATATTTAATAGAGATTTATTGTTTCTTACAAGTACATTTTCAGCATTAATTCTACACTGTTTCACTGGTTTTATGATAATGTAATTTTCCTTGATATGTGATGATAATCATCATTATAAAAAGATTTAATTTTCTTTCCCACACATGTCAGATCACAAGCCATACAGATAAATATGAAGTAATATTTTTACATAGGTATCATACACACATCTTAAAGAGGTGAAGAAAAGAAAACTACTAATTTAAACTCTTGATCTTCTGGTATCTGAGATAACTTAAATGCAATTATAGATGCTTCAGGGAAAGGGAAAACGGGTGAAAAAATTTCCCCCTATTAAAACAAGAGCTTCCTTTCTGACATATCAAACCAAAAGCATATAGAGGTTTAAAACCATTCAAACAAAGATTCTATTATTTGGTGTACTTATTTTAAAGTACAAGAAGATAGAAGACAATCCTTCACATAAGGGGTAATTAGAATAAGAGTGTTCACTAATAGGGATATAATTTCTAATATTCAGTAGACCTCATAACACTTTTGTCTATCTTGACTTTCTTACTTTCACAAGCAATGAGAATTTTTGGCAAAGATGGAGAGAAAGGAGTTCATCCATATGAAGGATGTTATGGAGAATTGGAGGTCATTATTGCATTGTTTATAGACACTTCTGAAAAAAAAGGAGACCAAAATTTAAATACGTCCTGGAAGGTACTACAGTTCTACAGGGAGCTCCAAATGGTATGAGAAATTGAGAGACAAACAAAGCAAAAAAATATTAATTTGATGTCTATAATAATGTCATGGATGAAAGTTACTCATTTATAGGAAACTAAAAAGAATTACCATTTTCTCTTAAAATTACTTATGTGGAAAAGTTACCTCTTATTAAAATATTAATTATTTTATCATTATAATATACATTTACAATCCCTGTAATGCACTGTTTATAACCTTGTAGACATAATTTCAGAAATAATAAAGAAAACCATAATTTACTGGAAATACTCTGTTCCACTATGAATCAGCTGCAGGGTGAAATCACCAAACTGCCTTTTCCAGACCTTTGTAATAAAACTCAGTCATGTGAATCCAAACAGTTAAGCAGCTAATTATATATGAATTTATAAATCATGAAGCTTGAACCTTAAAAAGTTCTAGAGCTCTTGTGAAAGTCCTCAGACAGCTTCTTCAGCTTTTATTCTTATTGTTGTACCAGAAGAGTGGCCAGTCTGCAGAAACTATGGGAATTATATTCTTCAAAGAACACAAAGAACATATTTGTTGGTTTTTTTCAATTCTTTTCCAACCTCTTTTTTTTGCTGTTAGTACTATTTCCCTCCTTTACATCTATTTTGGATGGGCATAATCTGAAATATTTCAGGTGAAATCTTGGATCTATTATTTCAAGAAGCAAGAATTTTGCTTCAGTGTTCAAGAAGAAATGCATGAAACATACCTTTAAATGTCCTTGCACCATAATGTCTGAAATTCCCATTACTTAGTATGTCTGCAGAATTCCTTTAGTCAAAAAAATCCAACAGATTGCACATACGTCTGTCTTTCTGGAAGTTACTTACACAATGCATAGCAACCTCATTCGATGAAAATGAACATGCTTGATATTTTAAATTTTTTACAGAGTTTCGACTTTAAGTATTTGACCCACGTTCTTCAGTCACACAGGGCAGGAACAGAATCCATTTTACTTCTTTTTGTATTTCATTACACTATAACATATACATAGAATTTTATCATTTTATTGTAACTTACAGCTAAATCCTACAGTTCCAGATCAGTTGTGACTTTAGTAAAACTCCTCTTACAACCAATAGAAATATTACTTAAATGACAACTCTGGGATTGGATTCTCTAATTTAAATTTGTTTGGAAGACTCTAGAAGTAAAAAAAAAAAATAGCTTTCTGATTTATGT
>NW_009222652.1:88510-108148 GCF_000690835.1 Fulmarus glacialis
TGGCCTTGAAACCTGTTCCAGAACATTAATTTTGCTAAAACACTGGTTTTGATTGCCATATTTTTTTGTAGAGTAAATATCGAAATATACATACACCTTTACATACCATGAAGTGGTTAACAGTTAAATGTTCCTAAAAATCCAGGAAAGTTAGCACTACTGATAAATTAATGAGTTGCATGATTTTTCCACACTGATCTCTGGGAAGCACTAAGACTCCTAGTCTCTGGATTATAATGCTTTGATACCTGGATTTGGACTCATCAGGTCTAACTTAGGTATCTAATGCCCACCTGATTGCCCTACATGCACTTTCAAGTCAGTGGAGAGAAATAGACACCTGGAGGAGTAATGATCCAATTCCTGCTAAGATAGGTGCCTATGAAAAATAACTCACATTCAAGGGTGGTCTGTTTTTCTTAATTTACCATAAAAGGAGCCTGAAGTGTCTTGTTTGGATGGGACAAATCCCACGCTACTTGTACATGTAAGACATCAGTGACCTATGGCAGACCTGAATGACATTCTCCAGATTTCTAGAAGGTAGTCTATTCTGTTTTGTTTTTAATAAAAAGGAAAAAAAGAAGTCTATGGCTAGATTGTTTTCTAGGCAGCCCATTTAATATTTTTAAAAGTTTTCTAGTACAGAATTCTTTTTCATTGAGTTCTGAAATATCCTAATAAAGAGTAAGGTTCTTCGTACATTCTCCAGCCAATGAAGGTTGAAGAAGGCAACTGAAAGAATACACCTAAGTAAGCTAGTTGTCTAAGATGTGGAGTGCATGAGCAGCCAGTTGTTTAGCAATTGCCCCCAGCATGTTCGTCTGGTTAGAAATTTCTGATGACTCATTTCCTTTTTAAATGACATATAATTTTACCAAAAATGAATCTCTGAGAAAAAGGGAGATAGAATATGTGTATGTTAACACAGTGCTTATAAAACACTGGAAAATCAAACTTCAGTTCCCTCTTGCATCCATCCCTTACGTGTGTACTCTGTGGAATAAGCCTTGCTTTCTGAATATTTATCAATGCCTAGTGAGACTCTTGCAAGAATTACTTTTTAACCCTCCAAACTAGGACATGTTTTTTTAATTTAGGATACCAAGGTTCAACTCACTGCCTTCAGAAAGGGCTATCTTCTTCTTCTGCTGTATCCCCCCTCACATCCACATCCCAAACACATGTAAATTCCATTAACTCATTAACTGTTTCATTGAAATTTTTGCCCTTTGGAAGGACCCTAGTAATTTTTCGCCTTTCTTCTTGCCATTTCTTTCCACACCCCTACCCACCCTAAACTTGCACAAAGAAAAAAAAAAGTGTCTAATAAATTAATATTTTTTAATATATATCGTGAATTGGCATAAAAGAAAATGGATAACAAAATTCAAAAGCATTTCTGGAAATAATCTTTTATCTACCCAGTGGTCACTGGTTACAATATTCACTCAGGATATGCAAAGTTACTACAAAATAGCATTTTAACAAATACATGATTTGTCTGCAAATGTCACAGTTTCTAATTCTAGGTGACTGCCAAATTATCAAGGATGTGTATAATTTCATTAACGTGCAAATATAATCTAGATTTTGTTCTGATCAATAAACAAATGTGCAATTGTGAGAACTTCCACATCTCTCAGAAAATTGAATTCTTGTTCTCCAGTCAGCCTGTTTCAAATATCAGGTAATATCACTGATTTATAATACAATAATAGGTGTGGATTTTCCCATGCCTCCTATTTAGAAAGTGGTTTGGAGCAAAAGACAATCAATGATAACGCTCTCTAATAAGTGCTCTGTTTAGCTGTTGTTTTAAAATCTAAAAAGGAGAAATATTTGTTTTGTGTCATATTTTAATATATTTCATTATATGCATTTGATAGAGGTGTTTGTTTAGTCACTATTCTCTAAGTATTCACATTAAACTCAGGATTAGGTACAACTGTGATGAGAGTAGGTTTATTTTGCAGCTCAACTATTGCCCGCTCACTATAAAAGCCAGAGCCATTACTTCCCATTTCACCTACATCCTTCCAAAAAAACCACCCATAAATCTGTAATTAGAAAGACAGCTGAATCAGAGGCTCTGGACATCTCCACAGTCATCTTCATCCATAACTATGTACTTTGACATCTCTAGATGCATTTTACCACTAAATCCAGTACTAAATCAATCAGCTACTTAGAAATCCACAGCTGGGCAAGTAAATGAAAGGAATCTGAATCTTCAAATGTACTCCAAATAGCTCATGGCAAAAAAGCACTTTGGCAAATAAAGGTCAATTAACCTTTCTTTAAATATCATATTACACCTTTGTAATTAAAATACCTGTTCTTTGGCTTAATATCTTCATTTTTATTGTATTTTCACCTCAGGAATTAAGCTACTAGTCCTCAAAATCCTTCAGCATAATCAGTTTTGAATCAGTTCAAATCATATGTTCAGTATTCAGAAAAACGTATAATCTCATTCTCTGCTTTGAATCAGATCATGAACAGAGCTGAAATTAGTGAATATAGTCATGATAATCTTATGCTGGCAGGAAATTACTTTCTCCCAGTTCTTTGCTCCATAAAGGATTTTACATTCTGTTTAGTTGTTCTTAAATCATCGTTCATGGCTTGTAGCTCACATCTGTATTTATAGAAGTAAACCTGTCAGAGTAAAAACAATAATATATTTTAGGGGTTAGATCTGGACTGAAATTAACCTCTTTTTTTATTCCTCCCAGCTTTCTAAATTGGTAACAGACAGATGATACAAAATAACAGATTGTTTTAAATTGGTGGAGTCACTTCAGATTACATCGCTTACATTTTATGATGGTGCTGGTTATTATCACATGATGTAACGTAATTTGTCAAAATGACATATCAGTAACATGGCAGAAACACCAGATGTCATAGGAATGTAAGAACTGCCAGCCCAATTTAGTTAATTTGTCCTTTCCAGCCAACCCATCTCTAATAGTGGCCAGTACCAGATGCCTCAGAAGAAGCAAAAAGTCTTCTACAGTGAAAAAGATTTGAAAAAACAGTGTAGGGGAGCATTTTCTTTCTTTCTAAATCCTACTCAGCAAATGACTGGCTTATTTCCTGCAATATAAGGATATACATTTCTTCTGCTTTTTTAAACAGAACTACCATTCCTAATGTAAATATTGATTTATTTCCTTCGCAGTATCATCATTAGCTCTTTCTGAATTCTGTTAAAAATGTGACCCCCGGAATTCCCAGTCATACCATGACAAGGAATTCCATCATGAATTTGAACACTTGATTCCTCTTAATTACTACTTCCTTTCTATTAAATATGTACCCCTTCAATTTCATTGGCTTTCTCTTTTTGTTCATTAAGAGAGAACAAAAAGAAACAATAGCCTTACCTTTTCTAGAAACCAGTGCTAAATTAATTAAAAACTGGGCATTCACTAGAGATTCATAAATCATAAAAGGTTATCTTTATTCAGCTGAGTAAAACTGCCATATACATGAGTGCTTCTCTGAAACACTGGAGTGCTAACTCTTACATTCCTCAAGTCCCCCCAAAATCTTCAGTTCCCTCTAATTTTGATTATGTTCTTCATTCTCACTTTCATGCCATTCTCAGCTTCTTTACTCCATGTCTCAACTGGTTTACTCTGTGTCATTTAGGATGTGATTCAGCAAACCAAACAGAAGAAACATTGGTGCAGGTAACCACATACACATTGATTAATTGCATGTATAAAGAAATGAACTATACTAATCTGTTCTCTGAAAAGGTAGCACCTTTATGAGAAAAAAGGAAAATCTTTCACAAATGTAAGGTTTTTTTAAAGTCTTATTTTGAGAGAATCAAGATTATGTTTTCTTCCAGATTGCATTCATCTAGGGAGTCTCTTATATCATCTGCCATGTGCATAGATGACAAGCAGTAAAGTGATCTTATTGCTTATATTTTGTCAAAAGTTCAGATGACTTTTGCATAAGGTAGTTTTTGACCAACTTGAGACAGTGTCGTGGTTTAACCATGGCCAGCAACTAAGCCCCACACAGCCGCTCGCTCACGCCCCCCAGGTGGGATGGGGAGAGAATCAGAAGAGTAAAAATGAGAAAACTTGTGAGTTGAGATAAAGACAGTTTAATAGATAAAGCAAAAGCCGCACACGCAAGCAAAGCAAAACAAGGAATTCACTCACTCCTTCCCATGGGCAGGCAGGTGTTCAGCCATCTCCAGGAAAGCAGGGCTCCATCATGCGTAACGGTTAATTGGGAAGACAAATGCCATCACTTCTTTTTCCCCCAGCTTTATATGCTGAGTATGACATCATATGGTATGAATACCCCATTGGCCAGTTTGGGTCAGCTGTCCTGGCTATGCTCCCTCCCAGTTTCTTGTGCACCTGGCAGAGCATGGGAAACTGAAAAGTCCTTGCCTATATAAACACTACTTAGCAACAACCAAAAACATCAGTGTGTTATCAACATTATTCTCATACTAAATCCAAAACACAGCACTACACCAGCTACTAGGAAGAAAATTAACTCTATCCCAGCCAAAACCAGGACAGACAGACAAAGAAATGTAGTAAATTGCCTTTCCCCACAGAGTTAGAGAAACTTCAAGAATACTTGTGTTAGTAAGAACATAGACTTCCCATCCTTTCTTATCTGAACCAGTTTGCTAATTCCTAGTTTCCACCATCTACTTAATAAGCAGCAGGCAGTCACAGTATAGAAAACTGTAATTTGTCTGTGAAGATTAATGGTTTACTGACATGCTGTTAAGTCAGATAGCAAAGATCAATTTCCTGACTTCTGGTAGGGAATGAGTGATCTTCATTTTACATTGTGGGTTCCTGGGACAGTATCCATATAGTTCAAGGAGGCTGTTCCTCAGTGCTTGTTGCCCTCACAGAAACAGAACTCATCATTTTTTTAAAACAGCTTTTCCCCTTTGCTAGCTTTTAGGTGCACTATCTGCACTTCTGTAAGGGATTTACTAGCAGTCCTGCTTCAAATTCTCAGAAGTTGCAGAAAAAGCCATGTTTATTTCCTGTTGACAAGTGCTACCACGGTGACATGCCTAGATAATTGAGAAACAGTGTATATGGAAAGCACCATGGAGGAGTTACATGGATGAAATAGATAAAAGGGAGGAAAATTTCATTGAGAATGTAGCCGGCTTATATCCTCTCCCAACAACAATTTGATTTCAAAGATAAAATGAGATTAAAACCCAGATTTTTGTCCCTAAAAATTGTATTAGTTGCAGGACTATTCCTAGACAAAACAACTTATTGAAGCAGCACTGCTAGACAGTGAATGACTGACAGTCTGAGCAACCAACCTCCTCAGGGGCATCTAAACATAGTGCTTCGTAGCAATCCAAATCCAGTAATGAACCTTTAAGCTATAAACTATCTACTTTGCTGCATTTTGTTAGGCTTCAGTCCCAGAATCCCAGACTATTTAGGGGAAAAAGAAGGGCAATATCATATACTGTGATCAGTCACACTTGATCACATCTTTCTAACAACTAGATGAAACTTGACCTTGACTTTGATGTTTATAGGGTAAAGAAAAGGTACAGCACAAAGATGAACAGGAGCAAGCAGGCAGGCAAAAGGAGACAAACTTTTCTTTTTTCTTTAGAAACACAAAATATTTTATTTTTGGTTTTTAAATTTCTCTTATTTCCTATTCTGACAGGTATATAAGGAGATTTAGATATCTATTGCTCCATAAGCTCAAATCAAGCATACTAGCCTGAAAGCTAACATTGGCCTGCAGCACTTCTATTGCTAAATTTATAGGAAAAGGAAAGATTTATTTTTAGCACTGATTAATTTTCCTTATTAATGACTTTGTGATACACTATTAGGCTATAAGCGGAGACACAGGAAATGGTGCACACCATGTCATTTTTCTCTTTCAGCTCCTCATAAATATATATTTTTAATCAGCCTTTAGTTTTTGACTAAGCTGGAATGTAAACTCCCATTTTTTCCTGCAAAGGTAGGTCTAAAGTCAGGTCCATTCATTCTGGTACAGATTTCGTCTTCAAGAATGGAGTTCTGCTACTAGAGTTATGATTGCGTGTACATGCATGGACTTGCAGAGGCATAAGTGGGGAACTGCAGGGACATATGATATTATTGAGCAGCTAAGCCCCCACACAGCCCCTTGATTACCCTGCCCTGCCCCAGAGGACAAGGGAGAGAATAAGAAGAGGAAAAGCAATCAAACTGGTTGGCAACACCTATTTCCACAGTGCCATAAACCCCTCAGACTCTACTGGTTGCCTCAGTCCAAGGACGCTTCTACTCTCATAGGGCTTTTTTCTGACTTCACCTACACTACTTCAGTTCCTGGAACACTTGAGTTGGGTGGTCAGAAAATGTGTTCTTAGAAGCCACCCTAAACCTGCCTTGCACTAGAGCCCATTTTTTTGAATATGAGGACACAGAATATGAAATCTTTTGACACTGTGTTCACCCCACTAGGATCCCCCTGTTCTCTTGGAGAGAGAGACTAAATTAAGTACTATAGTTTTATTGCTCATAGGCAATATCATTAGCAAAAGTCTTCAGGTTTCTTAGCCAAGATTATTTGTAAAGGACTATGTAGAACTCCTCAAGCTTGTTGATGAGATAACTATTAAATTGGCTTCCCATTACAAAAGATCCTGTGGAGGAAAAAGCATTTCTCTGCATGATTTAACTTCCTGTGAATACAGACATGGACAGGACTTTTGTGATTTTAGCACACCTTGTTTTTTGTAGAGGAGGCATATTTTGGTATATCATAATTACATGTAAATAGGGAAGTTAAAAAAATAATGCAGGACTGTGTACAGTACAGCTGTTTTTTCAGTAAGAGGACTATTAGCATACCAAAAATGACCGGTGAACATGACAGCTAGATAATTTTAATTTCAGTCTAACCAAAACCTTAGGGAAAGCAGAAGAAATGTAAAGAAAAAGGATTCTATAGGTAAAAAGTCTTAGTACTATGCATGTAGCTTTTTTCTTCAAGAAGTTTTTAAGTGCTGGTTTGAGTACTGAGGTTATGAAGCTAAGTTATAAATTACACTGTAGACAATTAAATAATCCTTCTGGGAATTAAATAGGAACAATGGGAAGAAAACCACTGTAAGACATTTTTCTAAGGAAATCAAAATGAATTAATGGTTCTTCAACATTTTGAAATTAAGCCCAAGTGAATTGCTATTGTTGGAGCTGGTATGAGGAGTTATGTAGTATTTTCTCATTTTATTAGAATTAAATAAAAGATGCCAGGCCTTAATGAATTTCAATACTGATGTAATGCAGTTTCTGTGAGAAGGAAGACACTCATTGAACAATTCCCTTGTTTACTTTAGCTAAAAAGTCCCACGCCTAATGAGATGAAGGAAACATCCATGTGTCATTTACAACACTGTAATGGTGAAGATGGCACTGTACAGTACCAAAATCTTGCAACTCTGTAAACAAACTGATTAAAAAGCATAACAGTGTGTACAATAAGGCAACAGTGAATTTATAATATATTCTTAGATACAGTAGCATGTTGACTTCTAAGCAATAATCGGCTATTATTCCTGATTCATCAAAGGAAAATGGGTAGAAATTTTTTTTAAAATGTTAATGAATAAGTGCCATGTACTTACACATTTATCCACTTCTGAGTTTTGTTGTATTGTTCTAGAGATGATAATATCAGTCATGATTATGAACCTATCAAGGCAGTCAGCTGTTTCTGTAAACCGAAAAAAGAAGACAAGAGAGAGGCTAGTTCCCTAAATCGTCGCATACCCGATACCTCCGCATGCCTTCTCCTTTCATCCACGCAATGGTTTCATGGGATCGGAACCTCACCTGGTGATTCCCCTGTGGTGCAGAACCTCACCTGGAGGAGTCAACAGCCACAGACTGTCTTGGTAATACACCACTGTTGATGTTAATTTACAAAGCGATCTCTATTAATTGGGAGAAAAGCTAGATTCAATCTAGTGTTCTCCATAAACTTAATTTATCTTTATTACTATGTTAACTGCCATCTTAGAATTTCCATGATACAGTCCGAAGATGAGGCATATTCCCCATTCCATGCTTGCTTTGTTTGGATTTTCGTCTTCTTCCCCCAGTCCCCTTCCTAATTCATACTACTGATGAGGTTAGTGTGGACATTTAGTCCAATTTCAGGAAGGTGAATTGCAAAATTCTTATTCAAATGTACAGCCCTGATTCCCTTGTCTAATTTTTATTTGGGTGCTTTTATTCTTAAGAAAATAGGAGTTTTGTAATTGAAAACTGAATGAAGGCCTTAAAATGCGCCCTCACATCTCCAGAAAAGAACAAATGCTGTAATGCTGTTATGATTTTCAGTGTGTGTTTTCTGTGGGGCTACAATATGCTACGTAGAAACACATTTGTTTTGTAGCCCTGTCAATAATCCAAGAGCTATTCATCATCCCTTTCTCATGTTCCATGCTTAGGCATCTTTGAATTTTTCATTTTTGTAAAGAGAAACTACGGAAAGCTTTAAAAATGCTATAGTACCTCGATTAAGTCTGCCATTTTTTTTCTAGTTTTAATGTTTTCATTTTAGTTTAACTTGGAAATTGCCATGGAGCTACTAAAATCTTTCAATACTTTCCATGTTACCATCTCATTTTATATTCTTGCAATATGAGAACACTCTTTAATGCTTATTATTTATGAAAATAGTGGATATAATTTGTTATATTTGTGACAAACAACAAGGGTAGTTTTAGGCACTGAGTATTAGAAAATCATTAAAATATTAATTGGTGTCTTCATCTCCTCAGAAATTTAGAAATGGTATATGACAATGTATACTCAGGGACTAAGCTTCTCCTTGAAAAGTTAAAGACTGCTCAGGCCTAACACGAGAAGATATAGCACCAATCTCCTGTAAGCCTACATAGATTAGTAGCTGGTAGAAAAAAGCTGTTACAGAACATAGTCCCAAGTGATGATCAGACTTGTTCCCCAATAACTGTTAGCTTTAAAGATAGTTACTAAGCAACTCCATGAGAAATGTACTTCAAGAAAAAAAATCTAGATGTTAGTTTCACAATAAATGTCAAAATTTTTTCTATAGCTGGGAATTTTTCCTGAGCTGTTTTCTCTTTTCAGAATAGATCAAATGCATCTGCTGGAAATGTGGCATTCATACGTATTCATAAATCAAAGCCTTTCTTGTTGTAACTCTATTGACTTCAGTAATACAAGAGAAGGACTTGTCACAAAATCTTTAGCTTGGAAACCATGCTATTAATTCATAATAAACATGCTTTATGCTATATGAAAATTTGAATTAACATACTTAATTTTACGTAGTAATATAGCCATCTAAGTTCCAGCTTTGTATTATATATACAGTGACGGGGATTTTCCCAAATGAAAGGGGAATACTAACTGGCACAAAACAAGTGACACAGAGGATCTATATTCATTATAGATTTAAGTGATAAAGTATAAGAATCTGTGCTTAGCAAGGCAGATTATTATTATCAGATATTGCTTGTATAGTTGGGCTGAATGGCACAACTAACCCAAATAATATATTTTTCATGGCATATAGCAAGAATATTTACTGTTTTTTTCACCAATATTCTTTTATGTAAAGTGCTAACCTAAATGCTCTATGAAACTGTAATTGTGTCAGCAGGATTATATCCAGGATATACATAGCCTTTATTTAAAGTTTATTTAAAGTTATTTATTAAAGTTTTTAAAATAGATTCAGACACCTAAACTTGGACACCTACATGAAAGCTGTGTCAGAGCTTCTGCTGTAGCCAGTGGAGACCTGGCTAATGCAGAGCACAGAGATTTTTTCAGCTCACTCATAATGAAGGTCAGTCTTAGACTCCACTGACTGTACTGACTAGGTGTCCAATGAACAAGCTGTCGTTATAGACAGGGCAGCATTAAATTTCCTACGCATAAAGCTTGAATGCCATTTCATTCACCTTAGGACATCTGAGACTTCTACAAGATCTGTCAGGTATCACACAGTTTCCAATGAAGACCCGCTTCTCTCTGGGGTGGCAGCTGGAGAACATACAGGGTATTCTGGAGGATCTAAACGTCACTAGATACTACCATTTAGGCAATTCAGTAGAGCTTCTAGCTCACATGTAGATCTATGTGTAGCTATACCTAGGTGTCTTAATATGCAGTGAACCACACCTGTAATGACACAGTAACTTAGAATCTGTTCATGTTAATGAAGAATACAGTGTGTTTAAACCTCACTTCCCCTTCTCCATTTAAAACACGTGTTCACAAGCTCTTGAGCTTACCCAATTATTTCAGGTCTATTAATGATAGGAAAACATGTATTTATAGCAATTTAGTCAGGATGAACTCTTTCATAGTTAAAAATGACATAGCCTAATGGAATTCAAAGAGTTCAACGGGAATGGCCTTAATCTATACCTCTTATCTAACCTATAAACCTCTTATTGATACTGTCTACTGGCATGTACCTCATGTAAGAGAGAGGACAAGTACACTCTATTCCTTCTATATCTTCTCTGAAGTTGCAAAAGTAGGCACCTAGCCTCTTTAAGAGCTAGAGGCACTGGGCTGGCTTTACTTTCTAATACCTCTATGCAGATTTTCTTTCCACCAATTTGTGTATACGTTTTCACCTGTAAAGCTTCGGCTACCACAATACCATGTGGGAACACATTCCATTAACTGTGTCTTACCTGAAAATACACATTGCTTTGTTTTGAGTTTATGCCTGATTGTTAAATATTATATCACTAGCTCTTGTACTGACATAAATATCTTAGCATGTGTATTGTTTCTGTCCCGACCCCCAGTGCTTGCTCTCAACTTCCCTTCCCTACAGGGAGATTGCACCTGGCCTGGAAAGGTTGGGCAGAAAGTCATGTCAGTTTGTGCTGTGCATCTGCTTAAACTTACCATTCTTGGACATTAATGGTCAAGGTTTCTGGGCGTCCTCCAGTACTCATCTCCACTCAGCTCTCTGATCTCCTGGATCTTCTCCCACTTCCAGGATCTTTCCTCCATTCAGGACCTTCACTTTCTTCTTTTCAGGCCCCCTTCTTCTTTCTGGGACCACTTCTTCTTTTTGGGAACCCTTCTTTAATGCACCAGCTCTTCTTTCTGGATGTAAACCCCATGGTTTTCTCAATCTAAACCATGGATGTGCACATGATCAGCCTTCTAACTGATAATTCTGTCTCATGTCTCTATTAATTGGAGGATTCAGGACAAGTTACTTTTGCTTAGTCAAGGTGTTACCAAAATTTACAACCAGCCAGTCAGTACCAGTTGCAGCCATCAAGTAGCAGGCCTCTGCTAGGGAGTTTAAAAGGTCAATTTTGGAATCCCCGTCCACACACACACACACAAACATACACGCAACTGTCTGCTGCCTGTTAGCACTCACAATTTAAACTATTTTTCACCTCAAACACATACAAATAGTCCTTGTGTGCATTTCTTAAGTCACTGCACATCTAACCCTCTATTCAATTAAATTAATTTTTATGGAAAAAGTTGCTTTGTTATCTGGTGAGTTGCTAAACACCACACTTACCACCCTCAATGGATATAGGTGCGTATGTGTCCTATGAGATTGATCACTCCCTTCTTACTTTTACCATGGCACTTAATGATTGTAGCAGCTGCATCAATGTTACTAAACAATGTCATTCAACAGGAGCAGAACCATAAGTGAAACGGTTGGTGCTGAGTGTTAAGATATGCAGCCCCAGCATGAGGTTTAGCTATCTGAACAAACTGAGAAACTACAGAACGTGACATGAGAAATTGCTGAACACAACAAATAACACAGAGAGAAGCTGGCAAAAGTTACAGCTAGTGCTGTGAGGAATGGCTGGATTGCACAGATGGCTAAGGGGGAGTTATGTGAGAAACAGCCAAGATTCATAGATAATTGTGGGGAGTATTGGGGATCTTTGGGGGAGAAGCACCTCGGTAACCATATTGGCAATATGAGGTAAGGTTGAGATGACCTAGGTAACAGCATCAGAAATACCAAATTTGAGTAAAGGTGTAGCAAAACTGAGATCACTGGAGAAAAAATAATTACATGTGGGTTAGTTAGGAGGAGACAAAGATGGAGAAAGGAAGGATCAAGGTGGATGAGGGAGAAGTACAACTACGGGAAAACGAAGAGGAGGGGAGGAGGATTATTGTATGTAAGCAAATTGCTGGTCAGTACACTTGTCTGACTGAGGCTCACTACTTTTGCTTTGTAATGTCACTCTCTCTCCTATATGTGTGTGTGTTGGAAAACTTAAGTGACAACAACTGGATTGTGTATATACTTACCTAGTGAACTTCAGTCCTCTGTGTGCATGTGTGTGGTGTGTGCATGGATGCGTATTTGCCCCTCTGAAATACATGTTCAGTCCTGCTACTGGCTGGACCTGCAAACAGAAACAGCAGCAGCTTTGGTAAATGTGATAAAATGTGGAAATGGTGATAATCAGGAATTTGACTTCAAAAGTACACTCTAAATTGGAACTAAGACAACCATGTAGTCACATACAATGTTACTTCATATATTCTCATTCAATTTTTTCTTTTCTGAGGCTGATGGGTCATTCTAGGCTCATGTTCATGATGTTTTCCCTTGTGATTCCACACCTTTGGTCATCCATCAAATAATCTGTAAACTTTCTAGTTCTCTTTGTGTCTTTTTTGGGGAAGGGTGATAGAGGAAGAGTTTCTGCACAACATCGAGCTGTGATGGAGAACTGATGAGTATCACCATCATGCCGATGTTTTCCATTATGTGCTCTATTCCTTACCCTTCAGATTTTTTTTTTAAGTCAACTGAAAAATTTCAAAAGAATTTTATAAAGTAAATTATCAAAGACATTAACAGATATAGCCTGTCCCTGATTGGACACCAAATTGGAAGATAGCAATAAAAGAAATATTCTGAAGGAGAAACGCAGAGTTTGAGATCTGATCTGAGGTCAGCTTTCCTGGGTGGTGATTTATGGCTGGAACTTTCAGAAGTAGGGAACCTAGGCATGGAGAGATTTATGCAGACCTTGTTAAACCTGAGATTTACTAAGCTGGGTGCTGGCAGTGATATATATGAATGTATAATTTTTAAGATCTCCTATCTGATAACTCAGCCACAGGAGCAGAGACATCCACCACAGCAGCAGAAGGTACAGCTAGACAATGAATCTTCAAAGAGAAGACCCTATGGAATATTTCTATGATGGGAAAAAAAAATGGAACAAAGGTTTCTACTGCATTTATTAAGATGTCTGCTTTGTTGTCTCAGGTGAATGATCTCAGAAAATCACATGTCCGTGTTAATAGCAACCATTACTGCAGTACTAAGTAAAAAGGAAAGAACAGAAGGGCTGAAACAGATCACTGAAGGAGAGCAAATACTACGCTAGCAATGAAATGCATGTTAGTTCAGCTTTTCATCTTCCTGGGATAAATGAAGCTTTCTTACTCAAGTGGAACGTGAAACAAACAAATAAATAAATAAATAACAATTTCAGAAATTCAGGAAGCTTCATTTCTTTAGCAAAGAATAAAAGCAGTGTTAGAATATCAGCTGGGATCCCTTTCTTTTGGGTAAACTCAATCCTTTAATTTAATTGAGTTCTTAATAATCAGGTATATATTCTGTTTAAGTACTTACGTGCAGGTGAAATACTAGAAATTTATCTTGTTGAAGATTTGACTAGCTCTGAGTATTTGCCAATGAAAATAAAAACTGCAACACTGCTGCAAATTCTTCCTTGTGCAAGTCTACTTTATGTCTGTATTTATTGACCATTATTAGCAAGAAAATAGGTCACTGCAGAACTATCTACTTGCTGTATACTTCTATCCTTCATCAATTATTGCTAATTTGCTAAGTTTACATGTCAAAAAAATTATTTCCAACCCCTTCTGTTCCACTGATACCAGAAAAAATCGAGCTTTGCCTCTTGGTTCAGGTATCAACCCACTTGTTACCAAGGATCTTATTTCAGAATACTAAACTCTGTTTGCAATTTTACTACATAAAGAAAGCTAAATTGTCATAGCTTGCTTTCATAGGCTATGAGGTAACAGCTGTGCAATACCGGCAGTGATTTGCTTGTATCAGAAATAAGCAAAGTCCACATCTGACCACCTTCTATTTTCTCCAATACATTGGATCCAGTTCTGAACATTGCAGCAGAACCTACTCTTTTAGTGGGCTGAAGTAAAAGTGAATTTGGAAATGTTGGCAGAAATACCTATCAGTATGGTAATGTGTGCTCAGACTTTTTAAGATCAGCTAACACACAGATACAATAACATGGAGAGGGTACTATTTTTCACAGGCTACTTCATAGGACTGTCTCCTAGCTCCAGGGCTCAACTGCAGATTCTCTCTAAATCCAAGCTGCATGTCAGGCTGAGATAGGCAATATTTCCCCCAAGCTTCGGATTACCTTGAAATGAAACTGGGCCTGCAGGAAAAGACTGAAGTTCAGCAGAGCAGGAGGCCCTATAGAGAATTGGTGGAGCTGATCACAGAGAATGAATGCCCATCAGTTCAGAGGCTTCCATACAGACCTTTTTTCCGATCCCAAACTAATTGTGCTTTAAAATTTGCTGACTAGGACTCACATACTACAATGAAAAGTCTCCAGTTTCCAGTATTTTCCAGTTTCCAATGTTTGGCCTCGAAATTATTCTTTTTCTGAATAGTACTAATTTAGTGGAGCTGATCACAGAGAATGAATGCCCATCAGTTCAGAGGCTTCCATACAGACCTTTTTTCCGATCCCAAACTAATTGTGCTTTAAAATTTGCTGACTAGGACTCACATACTACAATGAAAAGTCTCCAGTTTCCAGTATTTTCCAGTTTCCAATGTTTGGCCTCGAAATTATTCTTTTTCTGAATAGTACTAATTTATATATATGTTCCTCCCAGTGGGGAGTGTGTCATGACTGAATACTACAGAGTAAAATCTGACAATAGTCCTGAAGTCCTAAAGGACTGATAGGTTTTGAATTCTCTAACTTCAAAAGTAAATTAAGCTCCTGTTCTGGAGTTGGAGGAATGTGGAAGGCTAAGGTTTGATTTATAGCTTCAAGGGCAATTTATCCTTTTGCCTTTTTAAAGAGGTGGTCCACTCACCAAAACTGAATCTTTTGGGTAAATTCCAAGAATCCTTGATTGCTTTGCTTGATCGACTGTGCTGAAGGTGGTTGCATTCAGTTTCTGGTGTGCAAGATAGCAGCGTGTCTACGGCATTTCAAGACAATATAGATTGAAATGCACTATATATATTTCCAATATTAATGTGATAGAGTTCAAGTGGCATGTAACATTAAGAATTAGAAACTTTGCTACTTAGTTCAAACACTGCTCCTCTCCCCTTGTATTTTATTTATATTTTTGATTTTTAGCATATGTATAAAACAACAGTGGTAGTGAAATCAGAAACTCTGGTTGCTGGTAATGTCTTCATAAATAATTACAAAATGCAAATTTGCAAAGTACGTTTCTAGTACTTGACTATGGACTTGATGCTATAAATGCTTGCAATTAACAGCTTCAAGTATTTTCTCCTTGAAGCGTTTCTTGCAAGATTCATTTTCCTAATGCTTTTTAGAAAGGGAAAGATCATCGCTTTAGATTGCAAAGCTTCAACTTGCAAGACACTTCTTGCCCCAGATAAAAAATGCAGTACAACATTGTTACGATTCACATATTTTCCCGATTTATGTATCTGTACTAAAGCTCAGACAGACTACCTAAATGCACTTGTCATTTTGAATGAAAACTGTGTTCTTCGAGCTCTGTAGATATGACCTAGCTGAAATGATGACTGTAAACACACATACACAGCCTACCTTTCTGGAAATTCTCTCATTAATAAATAAAAAATAATTTAGTGGAGTGGCAACACCGTTCTCTAACCAAAGCAGCAGCAATGTTGACAGATGTTCATTTGACATGGATGAATGGAGGTACGTTTTCATCAAGTTAAGCTAAGGAAACCTATATGATTCAGATGCTACAGTCAGAAAACCTGACATTAATTTCTTGCTGCAGTGTTTGGAGATATGCAATAGACTGTTTTTATACAAATATGAGGAACAGACATATATATACATTTTCCCTTTACAATATATCTCTAATTCTTCTGATAGTAGAGAATTCCTATCAGCTCAGTCAGCAACGTGTTCATCCCTTTTCTAATCATTTTCACTGTTTGCTCATACACAGGTCTTCCTTGCAAATTGCATTTCTGTCTTTTGGAAACAAATGGTGCCAAAAGACCATTTTAAAGATAAAAAAAGCAAAAGGATTCTTCCACTGAAAGATAAGACCTTGTATAGAAGAAAAAAAAAGGTTAAGCATGTCTTAACGAAAAATATTAATGCATAATTTGTTGTGAACATCTCCATCAAGTTATTCTTTCACAACCTAACAAAAATGATCTTGTATCAATATAATAGCTGTTTCTAAAGACACCTTTCATTTTCCTCAATAAGACATACCAAATCACAAAGCATTGCTTCAAGATTGCATGATGAAAAAGAAAAGTTATTTTTAATTATTATGTATCCGTAGTCACCCAGCTTAATAATTCTACAATGGCAATATCCCTATGACTTATTCTTAAGATCCCATTTATCCAATTCTAGAAAAAATTTTCTTTCAGCAAGTTTCGTCTCACAACCTTTTAGATTATTTCTTACATAAGGAATGAATGGCTGATTAATTCTATCAGTAGTTCAGAATTATAACCTATATGCTTCCCTCCTGTGTAAAACTATGTGTATGCAAATTGTTATGGTTGCTATGAAGCACAGATGACAACTATGCAAATATTTTATTCTCAGTGTTTCACAAAGGGATTTATGCTGTCTTTTATGGCATATGTAAAGAGGTACTCATTTTCTTAGACCAAGTCTTGGGATCTACTTGCAGCAACACAGTAAAATCTCATAGATGTTATCGGTAGGCCTGCAGAGAAGAGCTGAACGATATCAGCTGACTGTTATTTCTTTTTGCATTATATTGAAGATGGTACTTCAGTGTTTTCATCCAGAATTTTGGCCAAAAGCAATAAACAGTATGACCCACAAAGCATTCTGTCCTGGAAGAGCTTGCTAACTATATTTGCATTGATTAAAACTTTATTTTTGAACCAATAATCAGTGAGAAGACAAATATATCTGGGCTATTCTTCCATAAAGGGCTGTGTAAGACTTCAGATTCTGCTCCAGTTGTCCACAAACTGCTGTGTGATTGCCCAGAACAGAAGCTTTTCTGTTTAACAAAAATCACAACTAAGCTGGTATCAAGAGAAAGACAAAAGGAGATCTGACAATGAATGAAGCTTTTACGCTTTATTGCAAAATTGATGTAGATTTCCAGATTTAACTAGGGTTTTCTGATCGTAATGTCAAACCCTTATCAAAGAAGTCTAGTGAGACTCAATTGTTTTTCTGTATGAATCCTAAATTATAATGATAATAAACTGCTCTAGGCATTGTGTATTTCAGGTCCATTATTATACTTCACAGTAGGCTAGAATCACTTGGGTCTTCAGTCTAATGTTTTATTCCACTACCCAAGTTGTACTAAAACTGGCCCAAAATGCACTGCTTTTTATGTCTAATTGTTTAAGGAATTTGATTATTCTCAGTAGGTGCTATTCAATGCCTGTTTAAAATGTCAGATATATGCTTGTTGGAAATTTATACTTTTTGTTTATTTACCACCTATCATAAACCAAAAATTGCTTGTGAAAATCAATGCCCAGCTGCACATTCTCACATGAGAATCTTTGAAATTGGAAACTACATTCATTTTCAGCTTTGGAGAATAGATTAAGAGTTGCTGACTGGATTTTAAAGAGTTTAATAATTATTTTTGTATACAGCTTAACATTCTGTTTCCCAAGTAATTTTCTATTGAATGCCTTTCTTTATGTGCTGCATATGAAAAAAAGATTAAAAATTATCTAGATTATGATAAAGGATTTTTCAAAAAAAATTCTGTTATTTTCATGTGAGCTAGAGAAGCTAAAAAAACCTGGAGTGATCAGAGATAAGTCAGTGGCACACTTGTTTTTTCTCTTGAGATATCTTTATTGGAATTGAAGTAACAGGTGAATTACTTATTACACCAGATTGGTAGATATGGTGCTGTTTGTCTTAATGTTATAGAACAAAAAGCGATATAATCCCAGATGTCACGCCAGGAAATTCTGTACTCAGAAGTCTGTTTCTTTTTCCTTTCTCTCCCTCACCTCTAAGTTTTCAGGGGTTTTTTTTGTTCCTAAGAATCAAGAGATTTTTTTCATTAGTACCACTGTAGTCAGAGACTTCTCTAAAGCCAGAAACTTTGACTTCTATGGGCTGCCCAAATGGTGCATGAAGCTGTATGACCATCAGCTGTGCTATTCATAACAAGGGAGAGAGGAGCATTTCTGGAGGCCCAGAAAGGTTGCATCTCTCCATCCAGTGTTGGGCAAGCTGGTACTGCCCCAACACTTTCTCCTACACCCACATAACAAGAACCTGCAAAGGTTCTGTGTCTGAGGCAGTTCTCTTCCCAATATTTGCATGGGAGAAAATGCATCAGTCTCTGATTTAGGTCTGATCAGACATGCTGAATAGACGCGGGTGTCAGCCTGTATTTCTTGATGTTTTCTTATGTCTTTTCCATAAAATAGGCTTTTAGCACGCTCTTGAGAGTTCATTATGGTTATTGGTATACTACTGGCATGAATGAGGTCTGTATTTGTCTTTAGAACAGAAATACCCCAGTAGCAAGATGACGTATCGACAATATTATATTATATAATCCCTTCCTCGTTGTCATTTGATCTTGCAGATTGGTAGTTTAATTTAGAAGATAAAGCAAGCACTCGGTACTAATTTTGATAGCAGCTGTTCTTAATATTTGGTAAAATTAGTCCAAACCAACACACTGTAAGAGGTAGAATGACATACAGCAGATTATAAAATTACATAACTGAGTAACACATAACAAGCAATGTTTGTTATAACAGATACAAACAAGCAACAAACAATGAGTAATTAATAATTTGAGCCCTATTAGTGCATGCCTGACATAATTTTGCGAACTATTTCAGATATGCTGTAAAACACCGATATAGGAATAAGGTATAATAAATTTGGGATTTAAATTTCAGATTTTCTTATTTTTCTAAAGAAAACACCACTTAAAACCCACATTAATCTTTTCTAGGATTCTAAAATTCAACTGAAAATTACTGAAGGAGTGGTCTCAAAATAAGTACACTAAAAATCAACATCAGAAAACTCTTAGCAAGTCAATTTTACATATAGAAAGAGAGATCCTAAAAATTTGATAAACATTCCTCTGTAATGCAAAGGGCCCAGGTGCTAAACTTATACTAGCTAGTTAATCTCTATTGTCATTAATATCTTTGTTGCAATGAGGGAATAAGCTGTGTAGCAGGAGTAGTTGGATGGAGTTTGCCAGATAAGCTTCGAATTTTGGTCAGATGGATGGAGAAGGGAAGTTATAAAGAGTGGCATTTTGATAGGATTTGCAGAGGGGACTGTCTTAAAACCATTTCCACCACCCCCCC